>NC_090244.1:2860000-2957500 GCF_024489055.1 Chanodichthys erythropterus | reverse complement strand
CTGTCTGGTTACCAACATTCTTCAAAATATCTTCTTTTGTGTTCAACAGAAGAAAGAAACTCATACAGAATTCGAAGCACTTGAGGATGAATAAATGATGACACAATTTTCATTTTTGGGTGAACTGTCCCTTTAAGAGTCATAGTCGAACTGTCTGTTCAGAGTAAATGAATACGTTTACATTGTTAGAGTCGATTTACAGTGCATTTTTCACTGACCTTGTACATATACCGCATATTCACACATGCCTTGAGTTTCATGCAGTTGTTCTTTAATAATGGCCTGAAATCAGAAGCAACACGAATCAGTTAACATCATCAAGAGTAGTCTACAGTCTCTGTAGGATGATCAGGATTTACCTTGCAGGTCTCATAATCTTTGCGGATGTAATGCAGATGTATAAGCCAGTTTCTCCTCTCAAGAATGGGAAGCTCAGGAGCTTCAGACAGAAGAAAAAAAAACTGTAGAGATCAATCTATATATACGTATAGTGCTCTAGACACTAAAAAATATCATTGCAGGATCTTAAAGTACACTTTTCTTCATCATGTTTGAAGTCTAAGTATATATGTCAAATGTTTTGTTTGTAAAGTGTGTTTGCAAAGACTTTAAGACATTTTAAAGTGCGATTTAACTGTTCAGAAACTTTTTTGGGCCAAAGATTAAAGAGATGAGACATAAAAAGCGGTTTCATCTTGTGTAGGACATTAACTGGTCTAATCCTGAAAATGCAAAAATCAAAGGCGGCATTGAAAATCAGCTTCTATTTTGGATATAGAGGGCAGAGAGGCATGCTGTGCGCAGCAGCGGCCTCCTCTCGCAATGGGGGGCCACACAAGACTGCTCATCCCAAATCCAGCGGGTCCCAGAACAAAAGGAGCCCGTCCGCCGTGACATGCAGCGTCTGCATCTTCCTCCTCTTGCTTACAAGCCCCCTGGCAAAATCTGATCTCAATCCGTTCTATTCCTGGACAGACTTTTCCCTGTGAGCCATAATCCTCTTCACTGGAAAATGGGGCCGAAGGCGAGAATAAAGGCAAACAGCGCCACCCTCAGGATGACAGGATTCAGTAGAACCTCAAAAATGCTTCTGTTTAGTGTTGCAGTACTTTATCATTTTAAAACTGAATTTTATTATAAATGTATACAGATTTCTGACCTTTCTTCAGACGAGGTTTCTTGAGGTCTGTGGCCACAGGCAGCTGCACATCCTACACACACAAAAGAGTAAATATGTCAACATAATCAATTATATCCTGTGTGATAAAATTATATTAATTTGGTGATGCATGTCTTATTGTTGTGCACTTGATACACTTTGGCTGCTGACAAATATTGTGCATTTAATATTTAATTTAATGTCAGGAGAAGCCATGAGAATAATCATGTAATATTTTCAGCATAACAAATACGATAATAGTTTACTAGCATTAAAATCTGCTTAACTTTCAAGAAAAACAGTTAGAATGCAATAAATCTTAAAGGTCCTTGAATAGACTTGATTTTATGTTCAAAATATAAGCTTATTTTGATTTTAAGGTAAGTCTGTGCTTTTAAATATTCAGCGAAATATAAATAAAAACAGCCTAACGTTACTTTTGTTGTTTAAAATTTTTCAGATTTTCTGTTTGCAGATCTCATTAATCTGACAAACAAGTAAATAACGAAAAATAGCGGTTAGACTACCATAAACCACCATGAAGATGATATTTGTTCATATTAAAGCCGTTAAATACAAGAAATTTTGTCTTTTAATGAAAATATCCATAATTTCTCACCGTTTTCATCCCGTCGTCCGCCATCGCGCTCCTCTCCTTCTCACTTCCGGCGGACGCTTCTTTCTCTATGGCAACACCGGGACGTCCGTGACCACGTGATTTGACATATATAAACAACAGTCACTTCGGATTACAAACCATATATGATGTTTGCACTTATATGTTGGACATATAAGACAAAATGTCAAAGTACTATTAGTTTATCGGTCTTTGTCAGGTGACGTCACACTCGTGAAAACCGAAGTGCATTATGGGTGTCGTCGCCATTTCTGAGGTATCCAAACAATCTCTGTATCAGTGCAGAGTTGTTTCTTCTTTGGCTACTTTTCATTGTAAAAATGGCACACTTTTGTTGTGTGAAAAGCTGCAATAATATGTCCCACGATAGAAAATGTCAAAAACTTTACTACGAGATTAGATTTAGTCGGTTTCCTACTTGAAAAAAGGCTGTACGGAGAGTATGTAACGTTAGAGGCAATAACAGAGGCGCCGGATCTCACGGGTTGCCGCGGTGAGACGCAAAACATCACTTTCGTCAAGATATCTCCATTCAAGTATGTTTGCTTTCTACATTTCACAAAGGTAAGTTAGAGGTTTCTGTTTTCTAAAGTAGAAAACGTTATAGCAACGCATTGTTTTGGATTGTATGTGCTATGAAACAAGTCAATTTAAACTGAATCCCTTTACTTGAATATGTCTACATTTTATTTTTTCTTAATTTTGCTACAGCATTTTTATACTTAAGGTACGACATTTTTGCTCTGTATCTATATACTGATTCTAATTTTCTGACTACTTTTTACAGCTGTGGTCTGTGGACCTTTTCATTTCATTGCAGATCAGCCTGCTTAAAGATTATGGAGACTGACCCCAACTGGACACCATCCCTCCCTACATTAAGGCCACATCAGCATTAAACACAGGCTGTGTCTCAATCAGCTCCCTAGTTCATTAGTTAGGGCACTGATCAGGACGGTCTCAGTCACAAAATTTATATACACAATATACTGATTCAAGAGCTCAGAGCTGATTGAGATGCACACACAGACACTAAGGAAAAACAATCCAGTCAGCTACTTGGGTAAAGTTGGTTTTATATTTGCACATTCAGACTTCTGATAAATTCAGACTTTCCAATAAATATGCAATAAATTAATGTTTGTGAATTTTAAGCAGCGACATGATATTGACGACCAACGATTGTCAACTTATAACATTTTTCACAGTCGATCAAAATAGGCAAGTATTGTTTAATGGCATATTTACTTGTGAATGTCCACTGAATGTCCAATGTAGTGTGATTAACAAGGCTATTGAATACGGATGTGCGAATATAAAACCAACTTTACCCAAGTCAGTCAGCTGACACTATGGTCCATCAGGCTGGAGAAAGTGATCATCTTCACACTGAGAAGATGCAGGAGGCTGGAGGGGAGATGGTGATCTGCATGTGCAGAAGTAAACCGACTTGATATGTACAGGATGTCTGATGTTTGTTTTGGAGATGATGTTAATGTACTATACGGGTCTGCCAAACCTGGGAACCTTTATGGCGTTACAATTTTTTTTTTTTTTTTTTTTTGTGCCTCTGATTCCAGACGCAACAAATACAAATTTCAAATGCTTCTGTGAACCTTAATATACCTCAGATTTGATCTGCCTGCACAACACTTCTAATGTTTCCCCTGAGACGGTATACAGAACATTCAATGAAACTGTGTCATATCTATGCAAACCTGAAGCTTTCAGCTGTATGGGCTGACAGAGATGATTTGCACAGAAATATGTCTCCTTTGTTTAAATACAGAGTAGCAGAGATTACTGACTGTTTTGAGATTTTCACAGAGAAACCATCCAATCAGCGCATGTTTGAATCTTTTGTAGAATTGTAGTGTAAAAATGTGCTGATGCTTTATCCAGTCTTGCATGAACAATAAAGCATGTATAATTAAATTTTTCAGGGTGATTTGTAGATTTATGTTATATGCACTTATAGTATTAACAGGATAATTAATAATATACACAATCTGTAAATCAGATATTTAACTTGCATGACATATCTTTGTTTTTATTATTATTAAGGCCTTTGGACAAAAAAAAGAAAAAGAAAAAAAAAGACTCATAATGTCATTGACCCAGACAACACAGAGGTAGGTCTAAAAGGTATACTATATCAGAATGTACTGTAATAAAATACACTATTAAATTCTACATACATCTCTGATGATGCCTTGTTTATTGGAACAATGTTTATTGTGTTATACATTGGTTTATGTACTTAATGCAATAAAGAAAAAAAAATGCATGAAAAAAGGGTAGTATTAGTTCAAAATTCTTCCTGATAATACTAAACCATCCTTAATCATGCACTTGTTATATAGTTAACACGACATCATTATCGTTACTATACTGTGTTATCGCAGTCCTTCCTTCAGAACATAAATAAATCCTGCACCCATTAGTGAAATATCTGTGATCTTCGAGGGATTTATAGTTTTAAATTGTTCACTATGCGTTTATGCCATAAACAAGACAGTTAACAATATTTAAGTATGATGATTTAGGTAGCAATGCGGGGTCAGTAGCACTCCAACTTACTGCAGTCAGCTCGTACAGATCTATGTTATGAATGGATGAAAAATTCTCCAAATAACGGTCCCTGGCATCTTTGGTGAGTTTATCGCGATATGAAATTTTAACTTTGTTCTTGTGCTTCTTCATATTTGCGAGTTATTTGCTTGTTATCTCAACTCGTGTAATCTCTTTCATTCTCACAGTCAGCAGGGATACCACAAATATGGCGCCGCGGTGACGTCACACACAACAAAATCACGTGTCTGACAAAGACCGATTGAAGAACAAAAATGTGCAAAATACACAAAGGGGTTATTTTCAGGCATTTCCCAGCAATTCATACACGGAAAATAACTAAATACAGACTGAAATCTGACTAACACAACGGATAAACACATCAGGTGTGTAAAATGTCACATTTAGCACAATTTTGATTGTCTAATAAATGTTTTACAAATTGGATTGTTTCGGACAGATTTAATGGACCTAATTTTTGACTTTTTAAACCAATGTTATTTTAATTAAAGGGTTAGTTCACCCAAAAATGAAATTTCTGTCATTAATTACTCACCCTCATGTCGATCCACACCCGTAAGACCTTCATTCATCTTCAGGACACAAATTAAAATATTTTTGATAAAATCCGATGGCTTAGTAACACTTTCAGATGGCCAGAAAGCTACTAAAGACATATTTAAAACAGGTCATGTGACTACAGTGATATTATAAAGTGACGAGAATACTTTTTGTGCGCCAAAAATAACAAAATAGCGACTTTATTCAACAATATATGGGCGATTTCAAAACACTGCTTCATGAAGCTTCGAATCTTTACGAATCATTTGTTTCGAATCAGTGGTTCAGAGCGGCAAAATCACGTGATTCAGGTAAACGAGGCTTCGTTACGTCGTAAGTTTTTACATTTTTTTATTTATTTTTTATTTATTTTACAAAACAAATATAAGACATTGTAATACATATCACGTTACGTCGTTAGTGTTTTGAAACTTCAATAGTTCACGTGACTTTGGCAGTTTGATTCACGCTCCGAACCACTGATTCGAAACAAAAGATTCGTAAAGCTTCATGAAGCAGTGTTTTGAAATCGCCCATCACTAGATATTATTGAATAAAGTCACTATTTTGTTATTTTTGTCACACAAAAAGTATTCTCGTCACTTTATAAAATCACTTTATAAAATCACTGTAGTCTCATGAACTGTTTTAAATATGTCTTTAGTAGCTTTCTGGTCATCTGAAAGTGTTAATTATCTCCGCTGATCCATCAGATTTTATCAAAAATATCTTCATTTGTTTTCTGAAGATGAACGAAGGACTAATTAATGTCCGTAAGTAATTAATGACAGAATTTTCATTTTTGGGTGAACTAACCCTTTAAACATAAACAAAAAGGCATGGTGGATAAAATCTGGTTTCTTTATACATCTGCATAGATTGTAAGCACTATATAATCTAATTCAGATGACAGGCTTATCTGCTTGACAATATATGTAACTTTTCAGGGATTTTCTAAGCAGGTTTGGGTTTAATGCAATTAAAAACAGTTTAAGTGAAAGCAGCCTAACATGTGGATATATATAATGTTTAACCTTGTAATCTGACATTGAATTTAACATCTTAAAGTCTATAAACTTCAGGATTGAATCAAAAAGACTAAATCTGGCCCCAAAAGTACAGCATCACAGCATATATTACTGACCCAGGAACAGCTTGACCTTTTCCTCATAACCCTGAACATGGACAAGACACATGTAAACTGATCCCAGATATGTAGTGTTTCCTCTGAGCGAGGTTAAATTCCCTGATCGACTCTCGTTGTTTGAGCAGCAGTCTGGAACAGTGAGGTACTGTTGGATGAGAATCAGAGGATTGAGGCGCAGTTTTTCAGCAGCAGGGGTTTGGCGATCTCCAGGATGTCCAGGTTGGGGTCCAGCGATCTGCCCAAACCCTCCAGGACCATGATGGCAAACACCATAGATGCGAAATTACTCTCCAACTTCACCTGCCACGAGCAGAGCAAAACACACGGCACTTAACACTTCAGCGTAAAACTCACAATAGTATCAAAATACAATGTGATACCACTACAATTTTTGTCACATTAAATATTTGTGCATGCTAGACCTTATTGTAAAGTGTTACCTTTTATTTAAATCACATATTTAAGTTTACTATATTTTATTCCCCATTTTTCTTAAATTATTGAAGAAGAAGAATATTCGCTTATATATTGCTTATTGCTAAATTTGTTAAAACTGAAATGCACAGCTTTTTATCACTACTTCCTGTTTACACATTTAAATGCTGCTTATTGGATTATTAAAAAGTAGATGTTCAAGGCTACATTTATTTCTTAATAAATACAGAAAAAACAATAATATTGTGAAATATTATTACGATTTAAAATTATGGTTTTAATATACTTTAAAATATAATTTATTTCTGTGATGGCAAAGCTGAATTTTCAGCATCATTACTCCAGTCTTCAGTGTCACATGATCCTTCAGAAATCATTCTAATATGATGATTTATTATCAATGTTGGAAACAGTTGTGCTGCTTAATATTTTATAACCTGTGATACTTTTTTCAGGATTCATTCATGAATAAAAAGTAAAAAAATATCAGCATTTATTTAAAATAGAAATATTTTTTAACAATATACACTATCATTCAAAAGTCTGAGGTCGGTAATTTTTTTCTTTCTTTGTTTTGAAAGAAATTAATACTTTTATTCAGCACAGATGTGTTAAATTGATAAAAAGTGATAGTAAAGATTTATAGTTAGAAAAGATTTATATTTTGAATAAATGCTGTTCTTTGTAACCTTTTATTCATCAATGAATCCTGAAAAAGGTTATAAAATAATATTAAGCAACAAGACTGTTTCCAACATTGATAATAACCGAATATCAAATCATCATATTCGAATGATTTCTGAAGGATCATGTGACACTGAAGCCTGTAGTAATGCTAAATTATAATAAATATTTTAAAGTATATTAAAATAGAAAACCGTCATTTTAAATTGTAATAATATTTCACAATATTATTGTTTTTTCTGCATTTATTATGAAATAAATGCAGCCTTAATGAGCATAAGTTCGCCCATCACTAGATATTGTCGAATAAAGTCGCTATTTTGTTATTTTTGTCACACAAAAAGTATTCTCGTCGCTTTATAATATCACTGTAGTCACATGAACAGTTTTAAATATGTCTTTAGTAGCTTTCTGGCCATCTGAAAGTGTTAATTATATCCAATGAGCCATTGGATTTCATCAAAAATATCTTAATTTGCGTTCTGAAGATGAACTTACAGGTGTAGAACAACATGAAGGTGAGCAATTAATGACAGAAATTCATTTTTGGGTGAACTAACCCTTTAAACATAAACAAACAAAAGGACATGGTTCAAAAACATTAAAAATAGTAATGTTTCCAAACTTTTGACCGGTAGTGTAAAACAATAAAATGTAACATCTAATGTTAATGTATTTATTTGAACAAATCAAAATATCAGTTTCATGTCTATCCTTGTATTGTTGAAGTGCTCGAGGCTGATATGAGATTTAAAAAAGAAACTAGTAAGAAGTAATGCAATACTTTTGAGAAAGATTCATTTGTACAGTAATCTAATTACACTGATGAGGATAAAATTAGTTGCTTTTTTAAAAGTAACTTACCCAACACTGTAGATGTTATATTAAGCGACTAAGTATTATTTTAAACACAGCTTATGATCCACTAACTTGCACTGATAACAAATGATGCAACTGATTTAACATCAAGTTGCTCTCACCTTGTGATGGATCAGTAAACCGAAGACTCGCGACAACAGCTCGGACACCTGAATCTATAAAACAACATATACTGTGAGAAATTTTTAATCCCAGCAATACTGAAATCTCGTAGTAAGCACAGATATAATGTATAGCGGTCAGCTGAAATGAGTTTTAATGGCCGACACACACGTGTAGAGGGATATAATGCTGCTGATGCGGTTTAATGCAAGAAAATTCTATGTACATCCACATGCTTACACAATATTTACAAAAAAGTGCTTTGTTTTGGTGAATTCTAGAGTTGACACTATTTCAAAAGGCCACTTCTGTTAAACAGCAGATCAAAATGGCCACTTATCATCAGATTAAATAGATAAATAGACTACTAGTCAAAAAAGAACAGCATTTAGTTGGAATAAAAATCTTTAGTAACATTATTAATGTTACTTTTGAACAATTTAATGCATCCTTGCTGTATAAAAGTATTCATTTCTTTAAAGAAAATCCAAAGTTTTGAATGGTAGAGCATCAGTTTCCACAAAAATATGAACTGTTTTCAACATTGATAATAATCAGAAATGTTTCTCATATTAGAATGATTTCTGAAGGATCATGTGACACTGAAGACTGGAGTAATGATGCTGAAAATACAGCTTTGATCACTTTTTTCTTCATACATAGATCTAACGAATTATGGAAGTGATGGAGGTGTGTAACTCTGTACCTTTCCCAGGGAGAGCGTGTCACTGAGCGCATGATCCACTAGTTCAGCCATTTCCTTCTTGAAATGTGTCACATCCTGGCACTCATTGGCACGGGCGTGATGAAGAATTAGCTCTGCAACTCGCTCGCCCTTGCAACACAAGTACATGAAGTCAATGTTGTTATCAACTAAAACTAAAACATACACTTACTGACTTTGTAAATGGTTTCAGAGAAAACCTGGGCTGAGGATCACACACTAGCACACATTCAGGCTATTCTGAACTCATGCAGAAACACGTAGCTATGAAAATGAAAACAAAATGTGTTCTAAAAACAGCTTAAAATATCAATCATGTTTGATGATTGAACTTCTATAAACTGAAGAAATCTGGCCAAACGTCAGCGTATTCCAGTCTTAAAACTAAAGCTATTAAAAAGTTTTTTAGGTCATTGAAACAAAGCTCAAGTTAAATAAAATATTAGATGAAAAACTAAAAATGGGCAACTCACTAGACTAAATAAACACTAAATTACTCAAACTAAGATGAAAATAAAAACATATTAAACATATTAAAAAAGAACAAAAACTAATAAAAAAAATGACAAAAGAACTAACAAAATCACTAAATATAAGTCTCTTCTGCTGACCAAGGCTGCATTTATTTGATTAGAAATGCAGTAAAATCAGTAAAAATTGTGAAATATTATTATAATTCAGAAATAGCTGTTTTTTATATGAATATGTTAAAATGTCATTTATTCCTGTGATCAAAGCTGAATTTTCAGCATCGTTACTCCAGTCTTCAGTGTCACATGATCCTTCAGAAATCATTCTAATATGATGATTTGCTGCTCAAGAAACATTTATGATTATTATCAATGTTGAAAACAGTTTTCAATTTTGTGAAACCATGATACTCTACCATTCAAAACTTTGGGATAAGTAAATTTTCTTTAAAGAAATGAATACTTTTATTCAGCAAGGATGCATTAAATTGATCAAAAGTGACAGTAAAGACATTTATAAAAATAAAAGATAATTCAAAATATTAATAAATACTATAATACTGTTAATAATAATGTTTTTTGAGCATCAAATCATCATAATAGAATAATTTCTGAAGGATCATGTGACACTGAAGACTGGAGTAATTGATCACAGAAATAAATTATATTTTAATATTGATTCACATAGAAAACAGTTATTTTAAATTATAATAATATTTCACAAAATTATTGTTTTTACTGTATTTTTAATCAAATAAATACAGGCTTGGTGAGCAGAACCGTAAATAATACTAAAATAACATTGACGCCGACTTCAACAAACACATCTTCAGCATTTCAGGATGGAATCACATCCACGTTCACATTCAGTACTGTCAATGTAAGAAGCACAATCCACCTCTGTCCTTTACCTGCTTGAGAACGACAGCGGTGAACACGGCTCTGAAGTTGCGTTGGTCCGTCTCACTGAGCTGCGCCACGATGCCCGCGTCCAGTAGCACCAGCTGCAGGGCCGGAGGAGTCGGTCTCATGCTGACCACCACAGTGTCCCACAGGTCCGTCAGAGTGGCCCTATCCTGAGGACCCTCTCCTCGCCCACCCTGCACCAGGATGTTCCCGGGATGGAGGTCCCCATGGACGAAATTATCCACAAACACCTGCCAGAGATGAACACATGTTAGACAGACTTCAGTGTAACAAACACACATAAAGAATCTGGTGATAGTTTAACAAACCATTTTCAAAAGAAGGTCGACGCCCATCCTTGCGATTCTCTGCTTGATTCCTGCTGGGACGTCGGCGCTCATGTACTTTGAGATGGGTTCACTCTCCTACAGGAGCACAAATCAAAGCGTTAGTTCTTCTCTGTCGAATAAAATAGGATAATTATGCAATATTAAAATGATAAAATGATTTTACCTCGTACGTTTCTACCAACACAGTCCTTGTGACGAACGGTCGGAGGGGTGTCGGAAACTTCACGTATTCCAGGTCTTTGAAATTTTTTTGGAACTTTTCGATGTTCTGGGCCTCAAACCGAAGATCGATCTGCATCAAATAGGATGTTAAAGGACAAAATCACTTTGAAGCAGTGTTATTTTAGTATCATTAAGACACTATTGTAGTCAGTTTTTGGGGTAACCTTTACAAGTAACGCGAGTTATGTAATCCGATTACCTTTTCAAGTAACTAGTACAGTAACACATTACTTCGATGATACGAATAAGCAAAAATAACTTTAAATAAACACTACATTTGTTTAATTTTTTTGTTTTTATTGCTAAAGAGTGTTAAACTTTCTTCACCTGCGGCACAGCTGACAGCTGACGGTTTATTTGAGCTGCGCCCTCTACTGTACAGACGTGAATTTGCATTTCCTTTATCATTTGCACTTTTGGTGTAAAAGGGCCTTTACATTTGCCAAAAAAGGAACTTTTTTGTTATAAAAAAAAACAAAAAAAACAAACAAGCCTAGCCCAGGTGAGGAAAAGTAGCGCAAATGTAATGCATTACTTTCCATGAAAAGTAACGCAATTAGTTACGTTTATAGGGAGTAATGCAATATTGTAACACATTACTTTTAAAAGTAACTTTCCCAACACATATATATATAATTTTTTTTGTTTAGTATTTTTTAAATTCATTTCCATTTTTTTATTTTATTTTAGTTAATTTATTTAGTTTTTTTTTTTTTTTTTTTAATATGTCTATATAGTTTTTATTCATTTTATTTCAGTTATAGTTTTAAGTTAAATTACATGGAAATTTAAAAGATTGCTTCGGCAAATAACTGAAATAAATAAAAAAAAAAAACGTAATTTATTTTATTTAAAGTCAGTATGAAGTCAAAATTGACCCTGTTTACTTCTTTATCGTACATTATTAGTCTTGTGGTAAACAATTGATCTGTGCAAATTAAAGGCACAATATGTAGGATTTTTGGATTAAAATAAAGTAATATATTTTGTTGACTTGTGTACTTAAATTATCCCAAATGTTTCCAAGAATGTTTAAATCCGGAGAAATAAGCAATTTTAACCAGGACATGGACCGTGTTCGTGCGTCACCTATCAATGACATCATACCCGTGCTACCCTCCATTTCCGGTTTTATTTTGTCGAAAACATGGAAACCAAAGACGCTTAAATATATTGTGTTTTATTAGACAGATGAGCAACTGTTTGGATACATTTATAGACAGAAAACTAATCATGTTATATAGCTCAACACAGTAAGTCTCATTTTCTTGATTTACCACGAGTACCATGTTTTACCATGCCTAATATCGATCTAGATTATCAGTGTGCAACAAGTGTCTCATAGCAGCCGCTATGATTAGCATTATAACAAATTTCAACACTCAAATGTGTCTAATATGATAAACAGTGCTGCGTTACCTCACATACGCTTGACCGGAAGAAACAGAAGCATAATAACTGCGGCATAATAAAAGTCCCTCTGCTCTCGAGACTTCCATTTCACACTGACTTTAACGTTTATTTTATTGGTAACACTTTACAATAAGGTTCATTAGTTAACTATATTAGTTATAATAATGAATTGCACTTCTACAGCATATTAATCTTTGTTTATGTTAATTTCAACATTTACTAATACATTATTAAAAACATTAGCACTGTGAACTAACATGAACAAACAATGAACAACTGTATTTTCATTAACTAACATTAACAAAGATTAGTAAATACAGTAACAAATGTATTGCTCATATGTTAGTTAATACATTAATTAACATGAACCTTATTGTAAAGTCTTATTTTATTTCAAGTAACGAAAATGCTTCGTAAGGTTTCAGATTAGGTTAACTGGCATGAAGGAACGCTCTTCATAAAGCATCAGTACCTGTTTGGTCATGAGCTTCTCAAATTCATCTACAATCTCAGGCAGGCTGAGCCACTTGACGCCGGGCAAACAGTTGAGGAATAAACTTCCAGCTTTCATTAGGATCAGATCGATCTGGACCTGCTGCCTGATTCCTGGATGGAGAACCTGATTGAAGAAAAAAGAATAATGATGATCATATTAAAAATCCTCATAACAACAGGGAAAAAGGGCAAAAAACACTAACCAATAAAAAGACAATAAAAAACATCCAAATACACTTTTAAGTGTATATTTTATAGCACTTCATCTATTTGTGTCAGTAGTTTTCAATTACAGTAAATATCTTTAAAGGCCGTTTTCTCGAAATGAGTTTTTTCTCCTGCTCTGAGTCACAAATCTCCACATCAGCAGAACTTATATACACAAACTTTATTCCTATCTATATTCTGAAGGTTTTTACGGAGGGATTTGTTAAATATAATTAGCCTGATTTTATACAGCATTTTATTCCTAAAAAAATGGTGAAATTATTTTTTTTTTGGCTGTTGATAGTATTTTCTGACTGATGGAGTGATAAAAAGAGATATAATAAGAGATTTGAATTTAACATGTCCAACAAATTAAACAAGCACCTTTTGAACCTGTCATCCAATATTTAGATTTTTGTTCTAGAAATGTATGCAAATGAGTGCATATTTAATTAGATACCACCTCATTTGCATATTTAAACATAACATTTTAGAAAACTTGTAATACAATTTTTTTTTGCAATTTTTAATGTAATCAATCAGCTGGGGAAGTATGGTGATATCTATTAGTTATTTTTTTTACCCTATTCACCTCGCCTTAATTTACTGGAGAGAGATTTTTAGTTTAAGTTAAGATGTGATTAAATTAGCTTATTTTATATTAAAATAAATTATTTAAATTTCTGTTAATAATAATAATAATTTAAAAAAACAATCTTGACCTTCCGGGTCAGTTTTCTCTATATGACCTGGTTCTCTTTATATGAAGTTTAAGCTGGTTTAATCTGGATTTGTCAACAGGATAAAAACAAAACAATCTCAGAAGAATACAACTAAACAAGAATTACAAAAAAATGTCATTTAAAAACACATTTTATCTTGATAATCTGAGTATGCAGTAAGACAAAACAACAAAGATTAAATATCTTAAATATCTTGTGAATAATTTAGGGGCGACATACAGTACCAAAAGTTTTTGAAAAGTCTCTTCTGCTCACCAAGGCTGCATTTATTTGATCAAAAATTACAGTAATATTGTAAAATATTTTTACAATTTAAAACAACTGTTTTCTATTTTAATATACTTTTTAATTTCTGTGATCAAATCTGAATTTTCAGCATCGTTACTCCAGTCTTCAGTGTCACATGATCCTTCAGAAATCATTCTAATATGATGATTTATTACAAATGTTAGAAACAGTTATGCTGCTTAATATTTTTTATAACCTGTGATCTTTTTCAGGATTTATTGATGAACAAAAAGATAAAAAAAGAACAGCATTTATTCAAAATTGAAATGTTTTGTAACAAATAATACACTACCATTATTTTTTTAAAAGAAATTAATACTTTTATTCAGCAAGGATGTGTTAAATTGATAAAAAGTGATAGTAAAGACACTGAAGACTGGAGTAATAAAACAGAAATACATTTATATTTTAAAGTATATTAAAATAGAAAACTGTTTATATTTTTTTCTGTATTTTTGATCAAATAAATGCAAACTTAATGAGCATAAGAGACTTCTTTCAAAAACATTAAAAATAGTAATGTTTCCAAACTTTTGACCGGTACTGTACCTATACCAAAATACCAAAAGAAATTTTGATCTGGACAGGGTTAGACAATAAATAAGCATTAAAATGTCATTTAAAAAACCCATTTTACCTTGATAATCTGAGCATACAGTAAGAAAAAATCAACAAAGATTAAATATCTTAAATATCTTGTGAATAATTTAGGGGCGATATACAGTACCAAAAGTTTAGACACATTACTATTTTTAATGTTTTTGAAAAGTCTCTTCTGCTCACCATGGCTGCATTTATTTGATCAAAAATTACAGTAATATTGTAAAATATTTTTTTTACAATTCTATCTTAATATACTTTAAAATATAATTTATTTCTGTGATCAAAGCTGAATTTTCAGCATCATTACTCCAGTCTTCAGTGTCACATGATCCTTCAGAAATCATTCTTATATGCTGATTTGATACTTTTTTTTTTCAGGATTTATTGATGAATAAAAAGTTTTAAAAAAGAACCGCATTTATTCAAAATAGAAATCTTTTGTAACAAATAATACACTCAATTTTTTTTTTTTAAAGAAATTAATACTTTCATACAGCAAGGATGTGTTAAATTGATAAAAAGTGATAGTAAAGACAATGAAGACTGGAGTAATGATGCTGAAAATTCAGCTTTGATCACAGAAATAAATTATATTTTAAAGTATATTAAAATAGAAAACAGTTGTTTTAAATTGCAATAATATTACTGTTTTTTACTTTTGATCAAATAAATGCAGACTTAATGAGCAAAAGAGACTTCTTTCAAAAACATTAAAAATAGTAATGTTTCCCAACTTTTGACCAGTACTGTACCTATACCAAAATACCAAAAGAAATGCATATGGTTTGATCTGAGACAATAAATGTAATTTAAAAACCCCATTTTACCTTGATAATCTGTTGCATTTCTGTGCTATACACAAATAAATAATTTCACTGGGAATTAAGTGGAACTTTAAAAAGCAAGAAAGTAGCTAAATATGATACCTTAACAGCCACAGGTATCAGACGCTCCTCCTCAGGGTGTTCGTCTGGACCAGTTCTCTCTGTCCTGATATCCGTCTCCTCCTCATCCTTATTCATCTCCCAGATGTCACTCAAAGCTCCTCCCAGACCGGGGATCTCCCAGGCTTCCAGGAGATTCTTCTTCTCCAGTTCCTCCACCAGCTGCTGGAACGCCGGATCTTCCACGCTCGCCACCTTGGCTTTGGCGCGGTACACCTGTGCCACGCACCCCGACCCCACGGGCTCCTTACTGTCAAACACAAACATCTGCCTCCATCCTTCCCCAAACGCCCTCCTCAGACAGAGCTTGGTGTGAATCCAGGGATGGGGCTTCACTTGCACATGAAGCCTTGAGAAGCGGTCGCAGAAGTCCTGCGAGAAGAGGTCCCGTCTGGTGCTGGCCCACTGGCCCAGCTTGATAAAAGTAGGTCCAGATGTTTCCGTGACCCAAAGCAGGGCGTCCAACCAGTGGGACGCCCAACGTTGTGATAGTAGAGTCAGGGGATATAGAAGAAGAAGGGGGCTGAACTTCAGATAAAGCACCAAGGCACGCAGTCCCAGACGCAAGACGAATACTAACCTGTGGATCTGCACTCGGGCGATTGACTTCCTCTCTGTGGTTCTGTGCTGATGGATGGCTTCCTGTCCCGAGGCGTAAGTGATGCCACATGCAGTCCAACAGAAGAGTCCCACTTTGGGGGTTTGAGATAAAAGACGAGTACCTTTGACAAGAAACACTCTACGGGACGGTATTCGAATCGATACCCTGTGCACAATGCACCTGAAGCTCTGGAGCAGGTGCTTTGTGCAGAATGCAGACATTATTGATACAGTTATTAATATTATTATTTACACATTCCGCAGTTGCTTTAGGATGCATGTAGATCTATTGAGATTTATATTCAGAAACACATGTAAATCATGCATACAGTATTATTAATAATCATTTACATTATTTAGTGCACTACTATGTACACATACACAACAATGAAAAAGCTTTATATCTACAATGTTAAGTTATAATATTATACACAGAAAGATTCAAATTACAGCTGCACATACAAACACGTAATCAAATTGTCATTTTTCGCCGACAGAGCTCCAATACAGCGTTGTTTAGCGTTATTTTCTCATTGCACCTGCACAGATGAATTCATTCAAACGTTTGTTATGAAATGTTGCTCCTCTCGTCGGGTCCGGCTGATAAATCCCTCCGTGTGATTCTCCCAACATCAGTTCCGCTGCTCGGTGGACATGGATTTGTTGATTTATTGATTAATAAAGTAACATGTTATATTTAAAACTCAATAAATCATCAGCTCAGCAGTAATAAACACATGATAGTGAGTAGTCACTGAGTTGCATTTAGTCCTGATTCAGTTTAATTGTAATTAAATAGAAAAACGCGAATAATAAAATAAAGTAAATAAACAAAACATAATGACTAAATTTTCGTATTTTTTAATACGAGATATTTTATTGCAGTTTTGTTTGTACTTTTTTGTATATTTAACGATTTTTATATTATTATTATTATCATCATCATAGTTGTTGTTGTTTATATTAGTAATTATGTATTACTTTTTTTGTCCTATAAATTTAAAATTTTCAAGATTAATAAATGACACACATTTCTTAGTCTTATATGTCAATATGTTAATTAGTCGTCTTTAAATATCCACTGCATGATTTATTATACTATCCTATATTATAATAAATAAATATATCATAATAAATAGCTAGGACGTACCGGAAATAGCAGTCGGATTATTTTTCTTCCACAACACACGACGTAAACAGTCAAAACAGCGTACAAAGAGAATTGACACTCTCACGCTCTCATGCCACACATCGACAAGAATATATTTGGTGTGGCAAAAAAACAAAATGACGACTTATTTATTGATGGCCGATTTCAAAACACTGCTTCAGGAAGATTCTGAACGTTATGAATCTTTTGTGTCGAATCATGATTCGGATCGCGTGTCAAACCCCAAACTGCTGAAATCACGTGACTTTGGCGCTTCGAACCGCTGATTCGACACAAAACGCTCCGTATCTTCATGAAGCAGTGTTTTGAAATCGGCCATCACTATAAAATATTCTCGTCGTTTTATAATATTAATATTGAACCACTGTACTCACATGAACTGATTTAAATATGTTTTTAGTACATCAATGGATCTTGAGAGAGGAAATGTCATTGTTGGCTATGCAGGCCTCGGATTTCAACGAAAATATCTTAATTTGTGTTCTGAAGATGAACGAAGGTCTTACGGGTGTGAGGTGAGTAATAAATGTCAGAATTTTCCTTTTTGGGTGAACTAACCCTTTAATGTGCCTCAGTTCAACTGACACTTCAATCAATCATCTCTTCCTCTTTACTAGTTATAGCACGAAATAAACATGAATGAACATCAAAAGGTATGTTGGAAAAAATATATCAAGTCTCAGATAATCGGAAAGACGCATATGTAACATACTGTTACATTTACCTCAGGGAAGCCATTCAATGACCATAGCATAGTTAGCTAAAAAAATTAACTCTATAGATGAGCATTTTGCTAAATATATGCACTATTTTACATATTCATTCTATTTTTACTCTTATATCATTAAAAAAAATAACGTTATTATTATAAAACCCGCCTTATATTAATTGTAATGCACCAACTGGTACAGTTTACAGCATTAGGCTACTTGAGAGAGATTTTTTGTCCTTGAGAAAAATTAACATGTACCTGATATTTATTTAAATGAATCTATATTGAATCGAGATCGGAATCGAATCGCAAGCTTATGAATCAATTCATAATTCTCACTCCAAGCTGAACTGGATAAGCGAAACCCCTTTTAAAATTATTAAATGTAAAGTTTACCGGTTTGTCTATGAATATTTTCTATCCATGTCATAGTATAATGTTTCAGTAAGTTATTCTAGTCAAAGATTCTCATTCAGTTGACTCGATTAACTCGAAGATCAGTCAGTCAATTGTTATTTTTTATATGAACATTTAAAAAAAAAAACAAGCACTCAATCCAAACACTCTCTGTGTTTCCCTTCATTGTGCTGTAGGGGTCGCTGTGATGACTGTGTTTTGACATTATGACTGTGCTGTGGGAAGAAGTCAACCACTCTTCCTCCTCCTTATCCTCCTCTTCCTCTCTCTTACATCATAGAAACACATTATAAAGCAGGTAAAACACAGACCTGAAAATCCTTAGGTTTCTGCTTCTCTGTTGTACCTTGACATGCTGTTGATGATGATGTTTCTTTATTTAGGAAGGTCATATTTAAATACACATTTCTCATTCAGATGTTGCAAAACTCTGAGATTCTTCAGTTACTGCTTTCTGTTAACACTTTAGTGAATTAAATGACTTTTGCAAAGTCACTTTGCTTCAAGATTTGCTTTGAATTCAGCTTTGCAGCCAGAGTTAATCCAGCACAAAAGCTTTACAACAGCAACAAAAGACTCTGATTACATTAAGTCCGCAAACTCTCCAGTTAAATCTGTGCGTAACTCGATCTCTGGAGTCTATCTCCTCCTCCTCTCTTGAAGTCGAGCCAAGACTGTCCTTCACATCAGATCCTCAGAGACCCTCAGTCTCACGTTAAAACCGTCCCACTGCGGGCAGGAAAAGCGCATCGCTCCAGGGGCCTCAACTTGAAACCAAGTTATGTGACGTAGAAACATGCCAATGTAATATAAAACTTTATAAAAATTTTATAAAACTTACTTGATATTTATCTGAATCAGTTTGCTCACCAAGGCTGCATTTATTTGATCAAAAAGTACTGTAAAAATATGTGAAATATTATTAGAATTTAAAGTAGCTGTTTTCTATGTGATTATATGTTTAAATGTAATTTATTCCTGAATTTTCAGCATCATTACTCCAGTCTTCAGTGTCACATGATCCTTCAGAAATCATTCTAATATGAGGATTTGATGCTCAAAATCATTATCAATGTTGAAAACAGTTGTGCTGCTTCATATTTTAATGATAACCATGATACTTTTGCTTCTGGAGTCTTTGATAAAAGTTTAAAAGAACAGCATTTATTTGAAATAGACACTTTTATAACATTATAAATATCTTTACTGACACTTTTGATCAATTTAATGCATCCTTGCTGAATATAAGTATTAATTTCTTTATAAACAAAAATCTTACTGACCACAAACTTAGGCCTATGCCTAAGCATATGTCTATGCTTTCTTTAAGTCTATTGTATGTATGGACTCATTTGTGTCTATTTTAATTTCTCCATCTGAGATAATGTCAATAAACATAGCTGAGAAAAAGTCATTTCTGAGCAGAATTCGTGACCCCAAAAACAATCTCGACACCCAAAACATAGTCATTTTGCATTCGATTTCTAATCACCAGTTGAGTCAAAGATATTGTAAAGCAATAACACTCACATCAGGGGCATCACTAGTTTTGGCTCATCCCTGTATTTTAGTCTCCGTTATTCAGTGTGTTCTTCATAAGCAAAGGACATGTGTGCATTTATTGTCAGATTGTTATGATATCTGCATCTGTGTAGTTCTTTGTCATAAATGCAGTTTATATAATATGCCACTGTAAAATCTGGGCTTATTTATTTATTTCCTTTCACCTAAATGGCATTTGACTTTGTGACTTTTCCTACTCTTGCTATATGTCAGTGCAATAAAATTGCTCAAATTTGTTGTAATATTTATTTTATAATAAATCAAAAGCAAAACCCATGAAAAGAACTATAAAAGGGAGTGGAAATGTTAAATGAGCTATTGAGTGGTCCTCTGCTGCCATCTACCGATTATAGTGGTAATTTCATGTCATTTTCATGTTAAAGGGTTAGTTTACCCAAAAATGAAAAATTCTGTGTTGTTCCACATCTGTAAGACCTTTGTTCATTTTCAAAACACAAATTAATATATTTTTGATGAAATCCAATGGCTCAGTGAGGCCTCCATTGCCAGCAAGATAATTAACACTTTCAGATGCCCAGAAAGCTACTAAAGAAGTATTTAAAACAGTTCATGTGACTACAGTGGTTCAACCTTAATGTTATGAAGCGACAAGAATACTTTTTGTCTGCCAAAAAAACTAAATAATGACTTTATTCAACGATACATTCGAAGCTTTATGAATTTTTGTTTCGAATTCAGTGGTTCGGAGCGTGTATCAAACTCACCAAAGTCACGTGATTTCAGTAAATGAGGCTTCGTTATGTCATAAGTGTTACGAAATTTCAATGGTTCACCACTGGGGGGCGTGACTTTGGCAGTTTGATACATGCTCCGAACCACTGATCCGAAACAAATGATTCGTAAAGCTTCATGAAGCAGTGTTTTGAAATCGCCCATCACTAGATATTGTTGAATATTTAGTTTTTTTTGGCGCACAAAAAGTATTCTCGTCACTTCATAACATTAAGGTTGAACCACTGTAGTTTTAAATATATCTTTAGTAGCTTTCTGGACCTTGAAAGTGTCGGTTAAATTGTTGTCTGTGGAGGGACAGAAAGATCTCGGATTTTATCAAAAATATCTTAATTTCTGTCCTGAAGATGAATGATGGTCTTACGGTGTGGATCGACATGAGGGTGAATAATTAATGACAGAATTTTCATTTTTGGGTGAACTAACCTTTTAAAAGTGTTTGTTTTCCACCAGGTGGCAGAAATCCTCCACTAAAGCCCTGGGTATACTTTGTTTTTTTACACGTATGCTAGTATATGCGCACAGTCGAACGCACAGCCTTGGAAAGTATACTTCACTTGACTCGTATGCATACACAGACGTTTGACGCATGCGCAATGTATTTGTTTATTTCATGCTAGAGTTGTACAAATGATGGTACTTTCTAACCTCTTCGCACAATCTCTTGTATATTTAGGCCTCCATTGTCGCTGTAGCTTGCATGTGTTCCGCTCTGTTCTGTTTATGCAGTACTACCTTGTGAATCGACGCCCCCAGGGCACGGTTGCCACCTTGTGGAGGAACTAATTACTGCAACAAAAGATGTTTTTAAATGCGCATGTACAAGTACGCACGGTTACAAAAATCCAGCAGTGTTCGCACAGTATGCACATAGTCTTTTGATGACGAAATTCACGTCACGTGCACTGTACGCTGACCCTCGCAAATGTGTAAAAAGTTAAGTATACTTTCAGCTTAAAGTATAAAATGTTATCTCCATGAATGAAAATAATAAATGTAGATCTTCTTCAAAGTTAATTTTACTGCAAATATGTTGTGGTGTTTAAAACATTACATGTGTCAAAGAAATATATCCTTAACTCTAAAGGAGACGTGTGAGATTACTGGGTGTTTTCTAAGGAAAAACAGAATAGACTTAAGCAAAAGTTTCCATTTGATTTCTATTTCATCTCATTTCCGTTATGGGAGAAACAGTTGAGAGATCTCATGTACTGCAGATACATTTTTAAGAATGTCTGCTGTTAATGTGGATGGATCAAATTTTTTTTGTGCTCCAGTCGACTTTTAAAAGCAGGACACTTCGTCTCCACGGTAACCAGGCATCCAATCACTCGCCCAGCTGCAGATTAGTTCAGCAGTGGGGGGTTTGGAGGAGGAGAGAGACTCCGATGGGAAAGAGGAGGGGAGGGAGGGGGGTCCTGGCTATAGGAGGGAGGGGTGGGAAAAGAGAATGAGAGAGAGAAGGAAGGCAGAAACACTGGAGAGAGATAAAGTTGCCTGCAGCTGGAGTTTGAGTCTGTAAGAGCGACCGTGCTGCTTTACTTCTGCTCACAGGCTGTTTGCAGGACACACGGGGACCGGCTGGGGAAAAAAGAGGATTTAATCAGCTGAAGTGTGTGCTTGAGAGGGAAAAGAGAGGAGAAGAAGGGAATAGCTGCTCAGATCATGAGAGTGGATGCCGTCTTTCCTGGGGTCAGATTTCACAAAATGAGAGACTACTGCACTACTGCAGGGCGCAAGCAACAGAGCAAGGTATGTGTGTGTGTGTGTGTGTGTGTGTGTGTGTGTGTGTTTACTTAGCTATACTTTGAGGACAAAATTGCCTCTGAACAAACCAAAATTACATCCCTCCATAGTAAATAATACAGGTAAATAATGTTTCTAAAAATAAAAAGATAAATAAAATATATAAAATTACAAAAAAAAAAAGTTATAGGTAGTCATTATAATTAGTTGTACTAATATATATATAAAAGCCTAAGTTATGCCCTCATTTAAACAGCTTACTGATCTTATGTATGTGTGTGTGATGTGCTTGTGTTGTTTTAATGTGTGAAGTTTAAAGTAGTACAACTAGAACAAGCTGGATTGTTTGTGAAGTGAAGGTAGTTTGTTGTTCAGAGGCTGAAAGTTCAAAGTTAATGGGAAATGTATGTTAATTGGTGCATTCCTGGCTAAGAAGCGAGAGCATGAATAGATAGACAGAGCGTAATTGAATAAGTGCTGCAAGTGATTTTGGCCAAGAGAACAATAGCTCTACTTCTCTGAACAGCTGAGAGGAGAGAGGGATATAAACAAAAGCATTTCGGCCAAGCTGTATATGAAAAATACAAATATGCTTGACAGCTGAAAGGATTAGTTCATTCCAGAATTACAATTTCTTGATAATTTACTCACCCCCATGTCATCCAAGATGTTCATGTCTTTCTTTCTTCAGAAATGAAGGTTTTTGAGGAAAACATTCTAGGATTTTTCTCCATATAGTGGACTTCACTGGGGTTCAACGGGTTGAAGGTCCAAACGTCAGTTTCAGTGCAGCTTCAAAGAGCTCTACATATGAGGAAAAATCTTATATAGAGGAACAATTGGTCATTTTATAAAAAAAAATATGTATATACTTTTTAACCACAAATGCTCATCTTGCACTGCTCTGTGATGTGCCACGCATTACGTAATCATGTTGGAAAGGTCATGCATGACGTAGATGGAAGTACAGCA
Organism: Chanodichthys erythropterus; assembly: GCF_024489055.1. Taxonomy (NCBI): domain Eukaryota; kingdom Metazoa; phylum Chordata; class Actinopteri; order Cypriniformes; family Xenocyprididae; genus Chanodichthys; species Chanodichthys erythropterus. Next base: position 2,934,026 of record NC_090244.1, on the reverse strand, counting down.
AAAAACTCCTCCAACTTCAAAATCATCTGACATCACTGTTTTACCTTATTTTGTAAAGAACGTTTTCCAACATGATTACGTAATGCGTGGCGCATCACAGAGCAGTGCAAGACGAGCATTTGTGGTTAAAAAGTATATATATATATATTTTTTTTTTTTTTTTATAAAATGACCAATTGTTCCTCTATAAAAGATTTTTCCTCATCTGTAGAGCTCTTTGAAGCTGCACTGAAACTGACATTTGGACCTTCAACCCGTTGAACCCCAGTGAAGTCCACTATATGGAGAAAAATCCTGGAATGTTTTCCTCAAAAACCTTCATTTCTGAAGAAAGAAAGACATGAACATCTTGGATGACATGGAAGTGAGTAAATTATCTGGAAATTTTAATTCTGAACTGAACTAATCCTTTAATGACAGTCTGAGTGAGAGTTTTGGTGTCGTCTCAAAGCATGACTTCATAATTCATAAATTACATCAATGCCGAAAGAACCGAGAGTGTTGGACTGTTTTTAAACAGTTTTTTGGTGTTTCTTAGCAGAGAACATATTCTGAGTGGGATAATCCCGTTCCTGTTGACTCATCCTCATGCTTTTATTTGCAACTGCTATTTAGGACTAAAATGTTTTTGTTTTTCACAACAAGGGACAAGAAATACCCAGATTCCCATGGTCTTTCCAATATGACACATCAAAGCAAACTTCTGTTCCAGTTGTTTTCAGACTGCAGACGTACAAAGACAGTGATCAATGGGCCCAAACAGAAAAATGTGGGCCTCATTCATGAAAATAAAGTACAGTATGTATGTAAAATTAATTAACTGTGTGTGTGTGTGTGTAGCAAAGGTTTCTGGGAAGAGTTTCTTGAATGCAGGCCTGTTTGATAGGGTGAGTTGTTTGTCTCTGGTCTGTGACTAATGGCTCCTCTAAATGACTCTAATAAATAGTCACGAGGTCAAAGGATGAGTTGAGGAAGAAACAGCAAAATTGAGTGAGCCAACAGAAGGACATTTTTACATCTGGTTTGTTTATTGGGAACCTTTGGAAATGAACGCAGGACTAGAATTTTTAGTAGTTCTTACCTGTAGAAGTTTTTTTTTTTTAGTTTTTAGCTTGTTGCTATATGGTTGCTAGGCTGTTCTGGGTGGTTGCTAGGGTGTTGCTAGCATGTTGCTAGGTGGATGCTAAGGTGTTATAGGTGTTCTAGGTGATTGCATGGATGTTGCTAGTTGGTTACTAGGCGGTCTGAATGATTGTTAGGGGTGTTGCTAGGTGGTTGCTAGGGTGTTCTGGAGGGTTGCTAAGGGTGTTGCTATGGAGTTGCTAGGTTGATCTTGGGGTGTGCTAGGTGATTGTTAGGATGCTTTTAGTTGGATGCTAGGTTGTCTGAATGATTGTTAGAGTGTTGCTTGGTGGTAGCTAGGGTGTTCTGGAGGGTTACTAGGGGTGTTGCTAGCATGTTGCTAGGTGGATGCTAGGGTGTGCTAAGTGTTCTAGGTGATTGCTAGGATGTTGCTAGGTGGTCACCAGGGTGTTCTGGAGGGTTGCTAGTGGATGCTTGGATGTGCTTAGTGTTCTAGGTGCTAGGATGTTGCTATGTGGTTGCTAGGGTGTTTTGAGGGTTGCCAGGGGTGTTGCTATGGGGCTGGTGACATGTTGCTAGGTGTAGTGCGTGCTAGGTGTTTTATGTGATTGCTATAGGATGTTTCTAGTTAGTTACTAGGTGTTCTGAAGGATTGTTATGGGTGTTGCTATGTGGTTTCTAGGGTGTTCTGGAGGGTTGCTAGCTTGTTGCTAGGTGATTGCTAGTGTGTTGCTAGGTGATTGCTAGGATGTTGCTAGGGTGTTCTAGAGGGGTTGCTAGGGGCGTTGCTATGGGGTTGCTAACGTGTTGCTAGGTGGATGCTAGGGCGTGCTAGGTGTTGTAGGTGATTGCTGTAGGATGTTGCTAGGTGGTTGCTAGGATGTTCTGGAGGGTTGCTAGCATGTTGCTAGGTGATTGCTAAGATGTTGCTAGGTGATTGCTAAGATGTTGCTAGCGTGTTGCTAGGTGGTCTGAATGATTGTTAGGGGTGTTGCTAGATGGTTGCTAGGGTGTTCTGGAGGGTTGCTAGGGGTGTTGCTAGCGTGTTGTTAGGGGTGTTTCTAAGTGGTTGCTAGGGTGTTCTGGAGGGTTGCTGGGGTGTTTCTATGGGGTTGCTAGCGTGTTGTTAGGGGTGTTGCTAGATGGTTGCTAGGGTGTTCTGGAGGGTTGCTAGGGTGTTACTATGTGGTTGGTAGTGTGTTCTGTGTTGTATAAATGGTCTAAGTCAAAAGCGTCCACTTTCAAGTCTCTGTGATCTTCTGGTCTGTAGATATGGCTTGAGTCCCTCTTTAAATGTATGTATCTTCACCTGTTTTGTTGTTGTAAGTCTGATCACTTCTCCTCAACAAGACACATGATTTTAGGAATAACTTGTGTCTGATGCTTGACTTTGTGTGTATGTTGATGTGTATGTGAGTTTCACGCTGACAGTCTTTGTGTGTGATTTCCTGTGACATGTGGTAACAGACATCTGTCTCTATTGTACTGCGTTTGCAGAAGCGTCATACACATGTAAATGCATCCTGTGACAGACCAGATGCCTCATGTTTTTCTGTCAGTGAAACCCTACAGGTTTACAGTGCAACATTTAGGAACTTTTCCTTACTGCCATTCTGACCTGAGCTCTGCCGAGCCGCCACTGGCTGTCTCCACGGCAACAGCTGTAGAATGTGCCCTGCGGTGCATGTGAGGGAATTCTGGCTGCTCAGGATTCCGTGAGCTCCGGGGCTTTGTGTTGAAGTGGAAGGGAACGGACCACAGATGCTGTGATTGCTGACCTCCACCCCTTCTCCTCCTTCCCGTCTTTCTCCTCTGTCACCCTCCTCCTTTTATAACTCTTTGAGTTTCCAGCCCCCACTCCTTAAGGAGCTGTGCCTGCAAGCTGTCGCTCCAATGCTGTCTCTGTCAAGGTTCAGTGGTTTTTGTAGCACTCAAGAAGATAGAGAAATGGGCAAAGGAAACTTCAGTGTTCAATTGTGCCATCGTTTACTCATCCTCATGTCAAGTTTTTAAGAATATCACAGTCTGTCAAACTTCTAAAATGAAAGAAGTAGCATGCTATATAGTCTTCTGAAATCATACACTAACTTTGTGTGTGGAATAGACCAAAATTTAAGTCGTAATCCATCAGAGCTCTCAAATCTCACTTGTGCTTCCGTATAAGAGCTGCACGATTAATAATTTAAATATTGTTTAAAATAAAGTTTATAGTTTGGATATAAACACTGAGGTCTATGGAAGTGATCAATATAGAGTAAATCACCTTTTGAAAGTAACTTGAAGCTTAAAATAATGATTGTATCATTACATTGTTATGAGTGGCATCAAGTGACTGTTAAAAATGTATTTGTCATTGAATCATTCATTCAAGAGATTTGTTCAAAAATGCTGATTCATTCAGTAATGAAACAAGTCAAGTATTAATGAGTGAGTCATTGTATCATTAATTCAAGGGATTTGTTAAAAATGCTGATTCATCCAATAATGAAACAAGTGAAAGGCTTGTTCGAGATGCATCGGTGCTGCACAGACCGATCGACGTATGATATCAAAATACAGTGAGAGCATAAGACTCCTAATGCTTTTGAATCGCTTTCGTGGTACTTTGATGTCATACGTTGATCAATCTGTGCAGTGCCGATTAATCTTGAACAAGCCTTTTATAAGTGAGTCATTGCATCATTCATTCAAGAGATTCGTTCAAAAATGCTGATTCATTCAGTAATGAAACAAGTCAAGTATTTATAAATTAGACATTGAATCATTCATTCAAAAGATTCTTTCAAAAACGCTGATTCGTTCAGTCATGAAACAAGTGAAGTCTTTATGAGTGAGTCATTGCATCATTAATACAAGGGATTTGTTAAAAAATGCTGATAATTCCAGTAATGAATCAAGTGAAAGGCTTGTTCGAGATACATCGGTGCTGCACAGACAAATCTGCGTACAATATCAAAGTAACGTGAGATTGTTTGGAGAGCATATGACTCCTTATGCTTTTGAATCACTTTCGTGGTACTTTGATATAATATGCTGATCGGTCTGCGCAGTGCTGATGCATCTCGAACAAGCCTTTTATGAGTGAGCCATTGAATCATTCATTCAAGAGATTCATTCAAAAATGCTGATTCATCCAGTAATGAAACAAGTCAAGTATTTATGAGTGAGTCATTGCATCATTCATTCAAGAGATTCATTCAAAAACGCTGATTCATTCAGTAATGAAACAAGTCAAGTATTTATAAGTGAGTCATTGAATCATTCATTCAAAGGATTCATTCAAAAACGCTGATTCATCCAGTAATGAAACAAGTCAAGTATTTATGAGTGAGTCATTGAATCATTCATTCAAAAGATTCATTCAAAAACGCTGATTCATCCAGTAATGAAACAAGTGAAGTATTTATGAGTGAGTCATTGAATCATTCATTCAACAGATTCATTCAAAAACGCTGCTTCATCCAGTAATGAAACAAGTCTTTATGAATGAGTCATTGAATCATTCATTCAAACCATTTCTTTAAATATTCATTCTAATTAATTAAACATTTTTAAATAAACTGCAACAATTAATATTTTTTTCAGAATCTCTGGTAATTATTTAGATATCTGTTCAGAATAGTGGGAGAATCTTGATCTCTATTTGAAACACAAAAATCATGATTCTCAATTTATCCAGAATCTTGCAGCTCAATTCCACGTTTAAACTTACCTTGTCGTAATGCCATGTGAAACGTCACACGCAACACCCAATGACATCAAACCAGATGTGACACATCATGCAACACAGATATGCAAACTTCAGTCTGTTCCTCACTGAAAGTTAGGATCTGACTTCAAAAGACTTGGAAATATAGTGCACAAGTTGAGTGGACTACTTTCATTGTGCTTTTGCAGCATTTTTATACAACACCCTAGTAAACATTAGTAAACACCGAAAGAAATGGGTTTGGAATGACATGAGGGTGAGTAAATAGTGACAGAGTTTCAATTTTAGGTGAACTAACCCTAACATTGTTCAAAAGACAGTCACAACCCTGTATCTCTGCACCGTGGTAAAAAGAGGAACTGACTTTATTTCATCAATCAATCATTAGAAAGATTAATTGGCAGTCCTCATAGAGAAAATAGGATGAACTGCAACGCTCCTCTTCAAGGGCAGCCTACAGATTAGGACATGTGATTTTTGCAAAGATGAGGGACGTGACGTGGAAGTGTCACAGAGTTAGTGAAGACGACAGGAAGGAAGGCACAAGAAGGAAATAAAAAGGGGAATGTGGGTGAGGCTGAGTAAAACAATCCATTCTTCCCCATCTGGAACGTGGGATGTTTCTTCTTCCTCTCCTAGCGTGGGTTGTTTGAAATACCTCTTTACCTTCTAAAACACTTTAATACTGCCTTCTTTTCTTCTCTCGCTCTTTTGCTGCCTGCACACATCCAATCTGCAACCAATTACAGCGCTTTGGAACCAGCAATCCATCTAAGATGTGCAGCCTAAAGGCCTTTTCACATGACTCATGTCAATGTTCTCCAATTCATTGAACTCTTGGAGGGAAGCGTCAAGTTTTTTCTTGTCGCTGCATTTCTTACTGGTCAAGCACTGTCATGCAACACTCAAGACTTTCAACTTTGCACCCTGTTTGCTTATCAACTTTTAAAAGGAAGGAGAAAGCTCTCCCACATCTGCTGTTGTTGACTCTACAGTAGCCTGGTGCTAACTTGTTGATCACTTGGTAGAATCTAGTCAAATTAGACAGATGCCAGCATGGTCAAGTTATGTAACATGCCTTCGTCCTAGAAAACCGTGAACAAATTACAAAGTACAAGAAAATACAATCAAGACTATTAAAGGGGTCTATGATTATGATTTCACTTTTTAACTTTAGTTAGTGTGTAATGTTGCTGTTTGAGCATAAACAACATCTGCAAAGTTACGACACTCAAAGTTCAATGCAAAGGGAGATATTTTCTTTTAGAGAAATCACTACAACAAACGGCTGGTAGGGACTACAACAAGCTTCTTCCCGGGTTGGTGACATCACAAATCCCCCAAATTTACATAAACCCCGCCCCCGAGAACACACAACAAAGGGGGTGTGGCCGTGTTGGGCTGCTTTAGAGAAGAGGAAGAGTTGTTGTAGTAGAGTTTTGTTGACATGCCGTAATTTTACGCCGGACTGCTTCACAAACGAGGGTCAATTCAATGCTGGATTTACACAAAAAATCATCCGTCAGTGTCGACTCCAGTTTGAACAATGTAAGGCTGAACACCGTTACTGACAATCCTCATTTTGGCTGCGTGAGATTCTCCCGCTTTGTTGTTGTTGAAGCTCCGCCCTCTTCTGGAAAGGGGGCGGGGAGCAGCAGCTCATTTGCATTTAAAGGGACACACACCAAAACGGTGTGTTTTTGCTCACACCCAAATGGGAGCAAATTTGACAAGCTATAATAAATGATAAGACACACTCTGGGGACACCAGAGACTTATATAACATCTTGTGAGAAGGGGCATTATAGATCCCCTTTAAATGTGGTTTACTGATCAGGTATTGTATTGATAGCATGATGTCTAACGTAAAATGTGGGTCCTAAAGAAAAACCAGGTGAGATATGCTTCTGTTGAGGGACAAGTATGTAACTAATGACTTGTAATTACTTGTAAGACCTCAATCCGATTTGTTTGGCACACCAAACCTGCAATGCTCACTCTTAAATTGGAAGGGTATCATTAAGTCATTAGTTTTACACGACTGACAAGTTCATGTTGTTCCTTCACTCATTTGCTTGAGCATCAAAGCTGTCAGAGGTGTTTGAGGTAATGCGAGTTGCACAGTTTGTCCTCCTGTGCAGGTGGAGACACACCTGGCCGAGATTTCGCACAATGCTTTAGTTGTTACAATCGCGCTCAAACATACTGTCTGGTATGTACATGTGCAACCTTGATAACTAATCCTGTATCAGATTCTCACTACAGAAGAATACCCCGCTTTTTTGAAGGAAAACATCTTGTTTAAGTCCTGCAGTAACCCTAACCCATATAGCCATAAACGTTGTAGCAGCAAATGTGAATCGTGAAAAGGTTAGCCTTCTAGGCACGTCTAATTTCAGGACCTTGAAGAGGATAAGAAGTTTGTGTTGGGAATGTTGCAGCAGAACATTAGCAAATTGTAACTGGAGGCAAAGTTGTGGGATAAAATTGGCAGAAGTGGTTTGGATAACTGATCTAAAACTAACCAACTTGGCTCTCAAATAACATTCTATAAAATGTGCACAAGTCCTTTTTGAATATTAACGCCTGTTTTCCATGCCAGGGCACAATCCTACACTGAAAATCATGGAAATATCTGTGCTTTAACACCCGCTGATGCATTAAAGCTTATGTTTGCAGAGGAACATGCAGTTTCCCAGTTTCTGGATCCTCTGGAGTTCTTGTATTACAAGGGAAAACCACTGAATTTCCAAAGACTATTCTTTTCTGGGAGTCATGTGGCTGAGCTTCTGTTTTTGTCCCTGTTTGTATCTTTAAACTTGGAAATTTTCAAGGGACAGACAGGGTGATGAGAGGTCATCTTTTGAAACAATGCATTTTATTGGAATGGCTTTCTCTCCCAGAGCTGTGAAGTATCCTGAGGATGCAGAATGAAGAATAAGATGATTTTTGATGGCCGTGGTTTTTGGAGGGTTAGAATCTTTACCCAGAATCCACTTGAAATGGATATCCATAGCAGTAGAAGTGTCCCACTTCTGGCTGATCTGAGTGCAGTTGTCTCAGTCTCATATAGGAATCACAATGCTAATCTTTGATGTAGGTGGTGGTACTCGATCAGCGCAATTCACGGTGGCCCCTATGCTCGCATACCGCAACTTTTTCTCCGCTCTTGGCTTGACTCAAAGCCAGTTCTCCAGTTACACTTCCTGTTTTCCCTCACGCTTCTGTGGTTCCGCCTGACCATTCCCACCGGCCCTATGCGCCTCAGCGCAGACAGATTCCTACAATTCCCTCCGCTATTCCCATCGGAGCCCTGCGTGGCGAGAGCTTGGGAAAGTCCTCTTCCGGAGTCAACGATCCACCAAGCAACTGAACCTCTTGTTTCTCTCTCCTCCTCTCTTCTCTTTTTCCCTTCTTTTTTTTTTTTTGCCCTCAGCTCACTCTCAAAATCAACATTTCCAGAGTGAATGTAAACCAAAGCGCCAGAATGAAGGTCTGAAAGTTTTCATGACCTTCAGTTACATTTGGTATCCAAGGAAATGAATAGATTGGTTTTCCTCTTCAGATCAAAATCATATGGGCCCCTCCATGATTTGTGACTTTATTTAAAGTATAGTTATTGACCTCTTTAATGGGTTTTTTTTCCTTCTAGAAAGATTTGAGATGGAATGGAGAACCAATAATTTGTGCTAATGTCTCCTGGTCTGATTTTTGCCTTCTCTGGTTTTCTCTGGATACTTGAATCTTCAACTTTAACACTGAAACATAGTATAAAGGCCCGCTCACACCAAGAACGAATTTAGCTGACAAAGTCAATATAGTGGAATAAAAACAACACCTAGGGCTCTATCATAAACCCGGTGCAATGCGACACCAGACGTGACACAAGTGCTTTTTTTGCCAGTTTCAGCCTGACGCGGATATCATTTTCACGTCCAGCGCCATGTTGTTTAAATAGCAAATGAACAGATCATCTGTTCGCCCATAGGCGTGCTGGTCTGAGAACGAGGGGTGTTCAGGTGCATTGTTAGCGTGTTGCTATTTTGAGGCAACTGAAAAAAACTGCGCCATTGACTTTAGACCAGGTTTTTGTTGGTCAATGGCGCAGTTATTTTCAGTTGCCTCAAAATAGCAACACGCTAACAATGCAATGCAGCATTTATTAATTTTTTTGTTGTTATTTAAAGGTCGCATTAGTAATATGCGCTTATAGGCAGGTGCACAATTATTTGCAGTAATAACTAATGAAATTGACTAATTATTTGACCAATCGTGGCAAGTCGTCAGGTTAAGGGTGTCTATATTCCGCCATGTAAATAGCAATCCACCATGGTGCAAGCGCACCTGTCTTTTAAAGGGAATGGGAGATGACACTCTGATTGGTTTAATGCATGTTACGTCCAAAACACACCCATGACTCGGTAATGAGACTTGGTACAACCCTTTTAGACCATGCACCTGGCCATTTTTTCATCATTAAACTAGGAAAAGTGGATTCGGTGCACCTGCGCCATGCGCTTCAGACCATGCCCTTAGATCGTTAAAATCTAGTCTTTTTCACTGCAACTTTAAAGGAAGCAAGACAATGTTGTCCAAACTTGCGCTGGATACCTGAGGTTTGCTTGCCTGCCATAATGATCGCATCGGTAATACTTCTCACCATTTATTCCGAGGGTCTGACCGATTGTTTTCCATATACCCATTTTCTTTAAAGTATCCTTGAAAAGGTGGTTTGACTTGTCAAATAGTGGTGACTTTTTCTGGACCTTGGCGATTAACTTCTTCGCAATGTCGTCTTCCATTTTAAATGCGTGGATTCAGATGTCAGTGTCAGTGTTTTATCGTTCAACAGCTGGAAAAAATCATTCTGAACATGATCCCAACAATATACGGGCCTTTACTCAAATCTTTTGGTCTTGGGAGAGTTTAAGAAGAATAATGTGTTCATATTAAGATCTCTGGCATTTGATTGCCGAAAACCTGACTACACTTTGAGACATTGAGATCTCTCTTGAATCTCTAGAGGAGACACATGTGAGATTACTGCTTTCTTTTTATTTCCTTAGGAGAAACAGAAAAGCAAAAATCTCCATTGGCACTTTGCTGTCCAGAAGAAACAATTGAGAAAGTAAAGAGATCTAATTTGTGATTTTTCTTTCCTAGGGGAGCATGATTAAACCAACTCACCTAAATTAGATTAACATTTGATTGCAGACTGTAATATCTTGGCAAATCTGCGCACATTGTGAAGATCTCCTTTAAAACCCCAGAGGAGACACATGAGAGATTACCGGGGTCTTGTAATTCCACATCCTGTTATCTCCCTTCCTGTGTGACTAACTGTCCATGATGTCGCCCCTAGCTAACGCTTGCGTAAACAAGAAAATACGAGTTTGTCATGCCGTTTTCTCCCTTGAGGTCTCCTATGCCGAAAGTGTTGCGCGGTTGGTCATGTGGTTCTGTCTGAAAACCATAATTACAACTTCTACGGATTCACTGTGCTCATTTGACCTGATCAAATGTAAACAGCCATCATCATCCTCCATGTCCCGGAAGAGTATCATTAACAATAAGTTATGTGAATGTTATTGTTAATGTTTTACAATCCAGACACCGCAACAACATAGCTGCGATTCAAATGCACAACAATTCACAGTGGGATTATATTTGGAAGGCACTGATAGGGGGGCACCAACACTCATAAATGAATTGTTTGCCGTATCCTCTCCACTTCCTGTCTCATTCTGTGGCCGACCTAGAATTGTTCCTGTCTAAAGCTCGTCCTCTCCCACAGAGGATAACAATGGCAGAGCAGTAAATGTATGTAGTGTGTGTGATTGGGAAGAGAAGTACATAGAAATAGATTTGTAGAGATTGAGGAAATGGTGGTGATTTACCTGAGCAAAAGTCACTGCTTTGATGCAGAAGTGTTAGGGGTGGTACACAGCTAATAATAACTGACATGATCCATGATATCATGATATTTTTAGTGATATTTGTAAATTGTCTTTCTAAATGTTTTGTTAGCATGTTGCTAATGTACTGTTAAATGTGGTTAAAGTTAGCATCGTTTCTTACTGTATTCACGGAAACAAGAGCCGTCACTATTTTCATTTTTAAACACTTGCAGTCTGTATAATTCATAAATAACTTCATTCTTTATAAATCTCTCCAACAGTGTAGCATTAGCCGTTAGCCACGGAGCACTATCAAACTCATTCAGAATCAAATGTAAACATCCAAATAAAAACTGTACCTATGTGATTAGACATGCTGCATGACGAACACTTTGTAAAGATCCATTTTGAGGGTTATATTAGCTGTGTGAACTTTGTTTATGCTGTTTAAGGCAAGCGCGAGCTCTTGGGACGTGGAGCACGAGATTTAAAGGGGCCGCGTACCTTGAATCGGCGCATTTATAATGAGAGGCAGTTAAAAAAATGAATTAAAATATATCTATGGGGTATTTTGAGCTGAAACTTCACAGACACATTCAGGGGACACCTTAGACTTATATTACATCTAGTGAAAACATATTCTTCGGCACCTTTAAGACAACTTTCTAGGCCGCCTGCCAGAAGCTACACTCTAAATAATGCTGGGTTAAAAACAACCCAAGTTGGGTTGAAAATGGACAAACCCAGTGATTGGGTTAAATGTTTGCCCAACCTGCTGGGTAGTTTTATTTAACTCAACTATTGTTCAAAAATTACAATATTGCTTACTTAAAATGAACCCAATATTGGAAATTAACATTTATTAATATGTTTAATAAATTAACATTAATTAATATGTTTATTGAATAATAATTAAACAATAAACATTTATTAAATTGCTTATTAATAAATGTTCACCTTTTGATTATTATCATTGCCTCTAGTAATTATGTATTATTTTTAATTTCCAACATTGGGTTCATTTTAAGCCAGCCATATAGTCATTTTTGAACAATAATTGAGTTAAATAAAACTACCCAGCATTTTGGGCAATCATTTAACCCAACCCAACTTGGGTTGTTTTTAACCCAGCATTATTTAGAGTGTAGTTATTTTAGTTTATAAATTTCTAATTATGGATATTTTTCTAACAAAAAACCCATCGCTTCACTTCAAAAGGCTTTTATTAACCCCCTGGAGCCGTATGGATTACTTTTATGATGGATGGATGCACTTTTTTGGACTTGAAAATCACAACTATTATAAAGCTTGAAAGAGCCAGGATATTTTTAAATATTTCTATTGTGTTCGTCTGAAAAAAGAAAGTCATATACACCTAAGATGGCTTGTGGATGAGTAAATCATGGGATAATTTTCATTTTTGGGTGAACTATCCCTTTAAAGACCCCAGGAAATGGTTTCTTTGCTGTGTTGATGTATTTTCTTTTGAAACAGGAAGTTTAAGTGGAACTTTTTTTTTTAAAGCCACAAAACGTTTTTCTTGGGGTCTTTGAAATTCACTCCTCATATTTCTGTGTGGAAAATGTGGAAAAAGTTTGCAGATTCCACTCCTTACATTCTTTAATTAGCAAGTATCTGAGTTATTTGCCGGATTTGCTGAGCGTGTTCCCGTTCGCGTCAGCAGAATCTAAACCTACAAACAGGAAAGATGGAGAACGAAGAGTAAATGAGATTGCGATTTGGCTCCAGACTCTCAATATCAGTGACGGCCAAGCGGCCCTCTCTCTGTGGAAATCACACATCTATCTCTCTGTTCTGGAGAAGTGCAGAGAGCATGATGTCATGGTTTCGAGGGCCCTCAGGGCCACAGCCGAGTGAAGGCTTTATGAGAACCAGCTGTGAGGAGGAGGAGAAACAGAGTTAAAGCTCTCGGTCACTTGTTCAGCGCAGATACGTGACACATCTCGGACTGAAAAACATTCCATTAGGAGAGATTTCATCACCGCGCTACATTCGAAACATAAAACGATAAAATTCTGTCATCACATATTCATGTTCTTTTTCTTCTGTGGGACACAAAAGCATGCATCTTTTGCAATTACACTGTGGACTGAATATGCAATACATTTATTAGTCTTTTTTAGCTTTATAAATCACCATCCACTTGTGGTGCATGAAAAACTGCTGCTGAACATTCCTTTTGTGTTCTTCTGAAGGAAGCAAATCGTATGGATTTTGGAACAACATGAGTAAATGATGACAAAAGTGCTATTTTTGAGTGCTCACTCTGTATTTGAGCATTAAGACCTGCGTTTTGTATCGTTAAAGCACATGAACATGGTCCGTAATGCAAGATTCTGGAACGTTCCCGCTGATGTCATGCGGATTTGACCTGCTCTTTGTGAATCTGACCCTTTGTTTGCATGTGTGTGTTCATGAATGCTTGCTGCACGTCCCTAATGAAACCCTCCTACGGCCCGGCTCTGCAGCGGGGTTTGGTTAGAGAGTGAGAGAGAATGACGGAGAAAAAATGAAAAGATTTATAGCTGAACGCAGATGGCCTTCCATTTCCATTAGGTCTCCTCACATCGCCTGATACGCTGACATTTTTACATGTCGTTCCACTCATATAACGCTGTTATGTACAGTAAACGTGACAAATCTACATTCTTTTGCTGAATCCGAGGAAATTTGCCAAGTTAAATAGCTGCTCCACACACAAAACTTGTGCTCGTGTCGACCTCCCATTAGCTTCTGTTGTTCTTCATTTAAACTAAATAGTGTTTGCAAAATACATTACATGCATTTCTTTTTGCAGTTAAAAAATTTTACAGGTTTGCCTTTTTGCAGAATATACTATATGCATCATAATTTCTATGCTGACAGATTTAAAAAAAAAATAAAAAATTATCAAAAAGGGTTTTTGTGCTATCTGTAAAACACTTCAGCTCTTACAGACACTTTTTGGTTTTAATTTTAATTTTTGGTTTTATTGTTCACATTTACAGCTGTTACGGACACTTTTTGGCATTTTGAGATTTTATTTTGAGATTAATTTATGTATTTATAAAAGTTTTTTTCAGGTTTTTTGTAATAATAATAATAATATTAATAATTTTAATTATTTATGTAATAAGATTTAATTTAAATTATATAGGTTTTTTTATATATTTATTTTGGGTTTATTTATTTAGGATTTTTTGGTTTATTTATTTATTTGGTTTTATATATTTATTTATTTTGGGTTATTTCTTTATTTATTTGGGTTTATTTATTTATTTGTTTTTTTAATTTATATGTTTAGATTTATTTATTTTTCACATTATTTACAGCTGTTACAGACACTTTTTGGCATTTGTAGATTTTATTTTGAGAGTAATTTATGTATTTATAAAAGTTTTATTTCAGGTTTTTGTAGTAATAATAATAATAAAAATAATAATTTAAATTATTTATTTAATACAGTTTAATTTAAATTATAAAAAGGGTTTTTATATATTTATTTAAGGATTTTATTTATTTATTTGGGTTTATTTATTTATTTAGGATTTTATATATTTATTTGGTTTTTTTATTTATTTATTTAGGGATTTTATTTATTTATTTAGATTTATTTATTTTTCACATTATTTACAGCTATTACAGGCACTTTTTGTCATTTTGAGATTTTAATCAGGACATCATTTGTGTATTTATAAAGGTCTTAGTTGGTTTAAAAGTTCGTAAGTATAACAAAACAAGCACACAAACCATCTGTAACTGACATGTTTACTCTGCAGCCGTTATCGCACAAACTAAAAGCTTTTCTGGTCTGCCGGAAAAAAACTTTTCCTGCACTCTTTAACTTAATAGGCACGGATTGTGTCCACTCTTCCCTCTGTATCTGCTCTCTGTGTCTCAGGAATGATGAAGATCTTCTGTTTGAGGCTGTTAGTCGCTTGCATAACATTACTGATGGCTTCTGATGGCCGTAGAACGACCCTCACGGTCCTTCACTCATGTGATATCACAATAGCTTTCTACAGTATAGTATATATAACCCTATGCAAGTATAATTTATGTATGTGAATAAAGTTGCATTAAATGCATTTATTTGCAAATATTTTAGGAAATGTAGAAGAAGCATCTGAGACAAAGCCGATACTTCAGAGAAACATTACGGGAAGCTCCATTAAATCTCCTGAGCTATGAAAGAGCAATAAAGCTGAGCATTACTGTCTCCTCACAGATCCGTCCTGTCATCCAATCAGCTGATGGCCATCGGGTCAGGGGGCGGGACAAGTAAAGGTCCCTCAGGTCATAGAGTTTTTTATTGGCTGGAGCAGATGGCTCACTTTCTCCACATCAGTTAGGAGTCGCCTTATCTCGAGGGGTCACATTTAACAATAGTGAAGAGGACAAAGACACTGAAAAGTTATAAGTTATAAACAGGACTACTCTCAGATTTACTGTTTGTGGCAGGACATCACCACTGTTTGTGTTAAACGACTTACAAGTTATATTATACAAATTTACAAAATATATATTACACCTATACTTGAACCTCGTTGTTACATTTCAGCTCGGCTGTACACGGCATCTCAAACTTTGGCTCTTTCCTTTTTCATTTCTCTCTCTCCCTTCTTTGCATTTTCAGAAAAAGAGAGAGAGAGGAACACTGATGTTGCTCCACAAACATGTGACTCCACACACACACACACACACACACACACACAGCTGAAAATCATTTAGGGCTGTAGGTCGACTTAGAGCGAGAGAGAAGATAGAAAGAGTAAGAGAAAGACAGCAAACTAAAGAAAGAATCTATCCATCCATCCATCTATCCATCCATCCATCCATCCATCCATCCATCCATTTGTTTTAGTTCATTTTATTTTAATTATTAATTTTAATTTACAATTTAATTAAATTATTTTGTCCTATGTGGGAAATTAATACTTGTACCATGTCAATACTTTGTTTTACAGATGTATCTATCAGAGTACCATTGTTAATTAATGTATTAATTATTTAATAAATAAATGTATTAATATTATTATTTTTTTTTATTTTATCTTTTTATTTATTTTATTTTATTTATCCTTTTCTATTTTTTATTATTTTATATTTTTTATTTTATCTTTTTATTGATTTATTTTGTATTTTATTTTATTATCATTATTTTTTAATTATTAATTTTAATTTACAATTTAATTAAATTATTTTGTCCAATGTGGGAAAATCTTCTATCAGAGTACCATAACATTAGTTGTTAATTAATTTGATTAATTAGTTAATAAATAAATGTACGATTTCATTTAAATGATTTTGTTTTACATAATTTCTTTTGTTTTTATATTATTTTAATTTTTTATAATTATCAATATTAAAATTTGTACACATATACTTGTTATAAAATAAATTTATTTTATTTTTTAATTGTATCTTTTCATTTTTTTTTTTTTTTGAATTATTCATTTTAATTTACAATTTAATTAAATTATTTCATCATATGTCAGAGTAATCAGAGTATTTGATGAATTATTTAATAAATAAATGTATTAATATTTAATACGATTTCATTTAAATTATTTTGTTTTATATAATTTCTTTTGTTTTTAATATATTTTTTAATAATTATTTTATTTCATTCTTCTGCAGTTTACTACCAGAAGTTTTGGATGATTTACATTAATTGCTTACCAAAATAATACTTTGGTCTCACCACACCAAAGTGTGAAACTCAGCACAACAACGCTCTCATTATTGCTCTTGGCCGACTCTCAGAAAAACAACCAATGATGCCAAGGAATACTCGCCCAGATACATCAACACATTGAGCCCAACGACGCACCAGAGGCCTAATCGCCGACACAAAGCAACGTGGTAGTCTCGAAATAGCACAGTTTGGTAACCTTTACGTCATCTGCACTGGAGAGGAAGGTTTTTACGGCCGGCTCCAGTGGTGGCAGAATGCTGGGAATGTGGGTTAATCGTTGCACATGTGGAATGGCACTCGCCGAACGTGAAAACAGATGGGGTTCGTTTATGTTGCACCCCCGCTTGTGTCCCATGGACACTGTCATACTTCCGTTTGGCAGAACAAAAAGAACAGACACACGTACACACTTGACAATCCTCCCCAAATGTGTTGGTTAAGTGATAACACCTGTGGCGCTGGTGCGGATCGCTCGAAAACAGACCCGACTGCTTAGCAAGTTCTTTATTGGCTGGTTGATAATTACTGGCTCCTTTAAAACACAGAGCAGAGGGAAGTAAGAGGTCGTAGGTCATGTTGAGTCAAGTTTGGTCTCCTCGATATTTTGAACATGGACACGTCATTTTAAGGGGTCTTACTCTGTTAGCCATTTGTTCAGATCACTGACCGACAATAATAGTGATGATTTCCTAAATGAAGCAAAATTGGGATGTTTGTTTCAGTATGTCTTTTTGTAACTATAGTAACAGTCTGGTGTAAACTCTCTGACTACAGTCTTTTGTGTTTGGGTTGTGAGTCATTCATCCTCCACTCCTGTGTCTTTGATTAATGGATGACTGTTGTGAATGTCCAATATTTCTTAACCACTTGGAATGTGAAAAGTACTGTGTCTTTACCATGGTACAGTGATGGTATCAGATGGTAACACCATGCTGTTTGGATATTTACTACAGTATTTAAAGAATGGCATATTCACATAGAATGGTATATTTCAATGGTATTACCATTGTACTGTACGTGTCCATGTTCATTGTCCAGAAATACTTATTTCTGTCTGTTTGTGTGTGTAGGATGCCGTCTGCTAGCACCATGACTGGCGGGAGAGCACTGCTGCTCTGTACAAACACGGAGGACTGCATCTACCAATCAGCAAACGGGTATGTACAACTAAGTCCGTTAATCTCCTGCTAATTTGTTGCTGTTGTTGTTTTAAAGGATTAGTTGACTTCAGATTTAAAATTTTCATGATAATTTACTCACCCTCATGTCATCCAAGATGTTCATGTCTTTCTTTCTTCAGAAATAAAGAATTTTGAGGAAAACATTCCAGGATTTTTCTCCATATAGTGGACTTCACTGGGGTTCAACGGGTTGAAGGCTTCAAAGAGCTCTACATGAAACCATTGGACATTTTCTAAAAAAAAAAAAAAAAAAAGTATATACTTTTTAACCATAAACGCTCGTCTTGCACTGCTCTGCGATGCACCATGCATCACGTTGGAAAGGTCATGCATGATAACGTAATGTGTGGCACATCGCAGAGCAGTGCAAGACAAGCGTTTATGGTTAAAAAGTATATAATTTTTTATTTTTTTTAGAAAATGACCAATTGTTTCTGTAGATAAGACTCTTATTCCTCGTCTGGGATCATTTGAAGCTGCACTGAAACTGACGTTTGGACCTTCAACCTGTTGGTCCCTTTTGAAGTCCACTGATGTACAGTGTACTTAAGGGGTGGGGGATCTTTTGTAAGTGTTGTAAGTGTTTCTTTGTCTTTCTATAGGTGTAACTCTAAGCTAGCTTGTTCTTTTCGAAGCAATTATGGGACTTTGTATTACGGAAATTTCCTTAGGATGATAAAGTAAAAGCCTAAATGCTAAGTTCATAAGATCTTCCCGGCAAACAGACTGTGCCACATCCCTCATACACTGCGGAATTAAAACTAAACATGTCTAGTAAGGTAAGCACTGATAGACTTCATAAACATCCCCAGGTGGAATATTGAGGGTGATTTTGGGACAAGCCTAACTGTGAAAGTTATTTTTACTGAAAGCTAATTAAACCCCTTTGGTACTGCCAACCCATGGTGGTTTGGAATGCCATAGTGTGTTAGTAAAAGATTTAAAACCTGCAGAAGAATGGGCGAAATGAGTGAGCTCATTTTAATGAAGCCTTTTTTTGGTAAACAGAGTATCTTCAGCCAGATCCTGAGCAAACAAGGTCAAAATGGAGAGAACTCTACTATC
This sequence comes from Chanodichthys erythropterus, assembly GCF_024489055.1. Lineage (NCBI taxonomy): Eukaryota > Metazoa > Chordata > Actinopteri > Cypriniformes > Xenocyprididae > Chanodichthys > Chanodichthys erythropterus. The sequence goes on along the minus strand of NC_090244.1, from coordinate 2,915,393 downwards.
ATCAAATGCTATTTCCTCAGCTTACTGTACAATCATGTTAACTCTGCCAGGAAGAGGAGAATTTGGTTTCTATCCTGGCTGATGATGGATGATGTACAATGCAAGAGTTTGAGCAGGCCTATTCCTGAAGGCGACAAGAAAGAGACAATCACATATCTTGTCCTACACAGTCCTCATTTTCCTCTTTCCTAACTCCTCTCACCCCCTGTCTCTGCCTCGTTCCCTCTTTCTCTCGCTTCTCTTCTTTGGGGTTTTGGAGCTTGACCTACTTTTTCCTCTTGGCTGCCTTGAGCTTCATGAAATGAGATACATTAGCCAGAAAGAAAGAAAAAAAAAACAACATGCCAAAAGAAAGTTGTTGAAAGTTTATTTGAATTTTCTGAGAGCCAACAGTTTGTGTTTGAAAAGGGGTATCACTATTTGGTGAAGATATTCTCCTCTAAAATTCTGTGGCGTTAACAAACACAAAAAGTTTCTAGGTTCACATTTCCTGTTTGTTTGTTGGCTCAATTTCATTGGATAGAATCCAAGGCTGTGTTTATTGAGTGAGCCAATTAAAGAAAGAGAAAGATGCACGCCTGTCCCTTGAACTTTGGCCCATTGATGAAAGCTCATTTGGTCAAACATTCACAGAGGAGTTGTGCTTTCAGAAGGACTTGAGGCTGATTCATAACCTCCAATTTGATTCACTTGTGCAGTGAAAGGCTTGTGTTTTATGTCCACAGAGAAAATAAGATTGCAAGTCCATCTGCATCTCATTTGAACTTTTAAAATTTACATTTAATTTGTTGTACCATTGAAAGTCTAGACAATGCAATTAATACCAATACCAAAGGAAAAACTCTGAACACTTTTTGTGTATGCTTTGTTTGCAATTTTGTGGTTGTGAGATTTTGGTAATTGGTCATTTTGAAAATGTAATTTTGGTGAATGATGTTTTTGAAATGTGACCTTCAAATGCACAGACTCTATAATTGCTCTATAATCACGTAATGACTGTCAGACACTCTTGATGACTTTAGCATCTTTCCTGTGGTCTCTTCAGGCTCCACTGCTGCGGATTGAAGCTTGACCAGGCCCGATCTGTGGTGCTTCAGCGGCCAGACCTGTGTGGGGTTGGGGACGGTCTCTCATCTCTGAGCAACCTCAACCGAAGCCCAGGAGACAACATCATGCTTGCCCACAAGAGTCCCCCCAATTCTCGGGCCATTGAGAATGGCTTGGGCGGTGGCAGCAAGTCCCCTAAGACTCCCTCAGGACTTAAAAGCACTGCCAGCATTCGAGACAAGATCTCCCAATGGGAAGGTAAAACGGAGACCTCCGGGGCAAACACCCAGACAACGGGACTGAAAGAGACTGAAGGTGGGAAGAAGAAGGTACAGCCGGAAGTACAAAGGAAAGACAGCAAGAGACTTTTCAACTGGGAGAGACAGAACGGTGGCAAAGAGAATGGAAGCAAGTTTGGAGAACCTCTGCACACTGCTGAGGGACCTTTGAAAGAAAAAGAATGGATTTTGGACAAATCCCCATTGGGGAAAACAACAGATACTTGTCAGGACAAAAAGTCGGTGCTGACGCACATTAAAAAACTTGAGCAAGCGATGAAGGAGACTCCTTCCAAATCATCCTTGTCTATGCCAGGCAATTATTTCTGCCCAGCTTCCAAAGAGGAGCAGGAAGAGGCAGAGAAGAGGGCTGCAGAACCGATCTTCGGGACTCTAGATGTGGTGAGATCTGGCAGCCATCGAAATCGGGACCCCGAGAACGTCTACAGTGAACCTGGAGCTCCTTCCATTAACCCTCTACCAAAACCACAAAGAACCTTTCAGCACCACACAAAGACAAACAACCCTGCAGACAACCACGGTTTCGTCAAGGGTAAACGAAATCTTCCCCCTTTACCTTCCATACCTCCCCCACCCCTTCCATCCTGTCCTCCACCACCAGGGATCTGTAGAAGACCATCCGGGCGAGTTCGGGACACTAATAACAGGTAAGAAGACTAATATTTGATGAATTTCAGAGAATGTGACTTTAAGGTCCTGTTTACACCTGATCTACTTGTGATCCGATTGACCAAAACACATCTTAATACCAGGTGGAAACAGGGCCTAAGAATGAGCTAAGGATTTGGATTGCATCTTGAAAATTTGTACCTCATTTGGTTATCTAACCAATCTAAAAAAGTCCTTTTTGTAAGCAAGTCAGTCTACTTGGTGGCCATTCCTGGGCACCTACTTCCAGTCTTGCACAACTCATACAACATCAATCTATTTGAAATCAGGGACTGAAATCTCCAAAACCATTTTCCAAGCTTATGTATCAAAAAACATAAATCACTAAAACAATCCGACCAAAATTGTATCATAAATTTAGCTTAAGTCAATCTAAATCAATCATGTGCGTTAAGATCAGGCAATGCCTTTGACAATGAGGCAAATTTTCAACAAGTAGCTTATCTGCTCATATTATCTCTGCCTAATGTGAGAGCTAATTTTAAGACTGTTCAATGAATCATCAGTAGCATCTTGCCTCAATTCACCTTCTTTAGCATTTGATATATATTACGTTGGAAGCTTAATAAATCCATACAGTGAATTTGTCAGGATTTAAAAACCCGTAATTCCTCATCTCATATTGCTCACAGTGGTATGTACCATTCGATACGTAGACATCACTGTAGAAATGGCACGTGGACTGAAAGAACCTCACAAATTTAGTAGCCTACCATCTGATTTTTATGTCACACTAATGTGATAATAAATCTTTTGAAACCAAGACTCCCCTAAAGGATTACCGTCCTCAGTCTTTATGGAGATGCTGTTTTAATGGCAGCATTTATCAGTCTAGCCCATCTATGAAAATACATTTTAACTTTTGACATTGTGGTACAATCTTAATCTTGTGTCCTCTCTGTGGAAAGGGGGTCTGTTTTTAATCTAATCTGTGCAAACTCCAACCTTGTGCATGCAGGACCTATAAGTTCTTCAATTTCCTGTGGACTTAATTGGTCTCTTCTTGATCTTTCTATTAATGACGAATTTCATTTGTATTTGTTGAACCTGCAGGAAGTCCTACGAGTTTGAAGATCTTCTACAGTTGTCAGCAGAAGGTTGTCGAGCAGATCTCTACGATCTATCTAAGCTAGGCCTCACTCGCACTTTATCGGAGGAGAACGTCTACGAGGATATCCTAGGTATGACAGTGCACTGTACCACGATAGAACTGTGTAAAACTTAGCTGACTCTTTGACTGTGCACCTGACAGAGCAATTTCCCGGGAGCCCAGGAGCTTGGAACTTTAATAAGTACCAAATTGAGACAAAGCCATCACAAACATTGGTGTTTCTTTGCTCAACCTCACCAGTGGTCCTCTATGTTTAGGTTACCCCACATCAGTCTTCTCAACAGCATGATGTGAGGTCTTACCTGTGGATTGGAAAAATAGTGTTCAATTGGATGCAGGGCCGTGACGTCAACGGCTAAAGACATGACAGGACTTTTACCTGACTTTTAAACATTGATAAGCCAATTTGTTTGTTGTTTATGTTGTTAGTTTAATAGCATTCTATTATAATTTTCTGCGAATGAGCACATTAGTTATCACAACTGAAAACCAAAGAGTGCCTGTCTTAAAATGTTGTTTAAATGTTGTCAGTACTGTCATTTTAAAAATGTGACGATACCAGCATTTGAGAAGTTTCTTAAACACTTCTGATTGGCCATTGTCTTCACACGCTCAACAGATATGTCTGATTCAGACTGTCCTCCAAAAAAAAAAAAAAGACCCTATAAGTTGTTTTTCAAGCACCTTATTATGACCTATATTTACGTTTTAAAGTCATGCGCCCTCTAGCTGGCGTAAAAATAATGACAGTGTCGTGTTACATCTGACTGCTGTTACCAATCAAAATGCGTGTTCATTTAAATGCAATGTGTGGACTTTTTACACCATTTGTCCTATTTCCATTTAGCAAAACTAATTTTTTTATTAACGACTACACCTACCCCACCCCTAAACCTACCCTTAGTGATTTATAGTGCATATACACTTAATGAGCACATGCTTTCCCTGGGATCAAACCCACGATCGCATGATCACATGATTGCATATTGTTATATATTGCAATGCTCTGCCAATTGAGCTACGCGAAACTGAAATATGACGCAGATAAAAGGGAACAATGCATTAAAATGAAAGTGTCCTGTTGTCAATAGGGGGCGCAACTTTAGCAAATGCTCCAATGGGTCATATTTCAGGGAATTGACAAACGACCTATATAGGCGTATTGGTTAGAGAACATGTTGGTCTGATTGGCTACAATGATCAACATTTCGGAAACATGTTGTAAATAGACATTTTTGACGCCAATCACAGACGTATCAGTTGAACTTGTGAACACAATGGCCAATCAGAGGTGTTTAAGCACTTTTTTTAGATTTCAGTACCGTAAAATTTAGTCAAATTTGGTACTTTTGGAAACCCTAATAAGAGGACAGTTTTACTCAAGTGTGACATTTTGGTATGCTTTGAAATGCTGCCTTGTGAAAGCGAACCGAACTAAGAAGAAAATGCCACATTGTAACAAATTAAGTCCATGTTTCGGAACAAAGCAAACGATCTGCAGGTCTAAAAAAAAGCCCTTAGTTAGCATAGCTTCAGATCTGCAACCCATTTTTTGGGTCATGACCCCAAAAGATGGAGAACCACATACTGGAATGCATAGCTTTCCATTAAACTTTGATCATCTGTGATTATGATAAATCTATAGTCTACTAGCCAGACCAAGCTAAATTTGTTTGCGCAATCCTCCTACTTCCTTGTTACTTGCTACTTCCTATGTTGTGTCTAATTATGTAATAGCACTTTCCAATAATGGAATATTTACTGGTGGTCTTGTGTTTCTCTATCTGCTCTGGCAAGTAGAAGTCCTTTTAATGGTTTTGAACGTGGAGCATTGCGTACGTTCTCTTGTGTTCTAGAACTGGATGTCCCAACATCATAAACTCTCATCCCACCAGGCGCATCTGGTGGATGAATTGACGTGACAGAGGCTTTCTGCATCTGAAAAAAACACCTTTCTTCCACTCAAACATTTTCCTTACCCCCTCTCTTTCTCTCTGGCTCATTCGTTCTTCACACAAACCAAGACAGATTTTGCTAGGAGTTTATCTTCTTGTTAGCGCCACTGGTGATGCCACACACAGCTAATGAGGTTTGTGTGGATTCCCTGGCAAAGTTTCAAACATCTGGAGAGCAACCAAACACATGACGTCTGTTCGAAATCTTTTCGCTGAAAAGCGGGACTAAACCAGGCAGTGTTGACAAGGGGAAATTAGCAAAAAATGCCCACATTAGCTATCAGAAAATGTGATTTATGACTTGCCATTTCAAAATTGTTCGTAACTGATATCCAAACTGTTTTGTTTGGTAGGAAACGGAAAGTTTGTGAGTGCATTGTTTTACATTTTGAAATGTAAAAAAAGTGGTGCTTGTCTTTGCTAAGGTTACTGTATTGATGCCAGGGTGTTGCTATGATGTTGCCAGGAGTTCAAAGTGGTTGCTAGGGTGTTCCGAGTAGTTGCTAGGTGGTATCTTATTGGTTTTTGGTGGGTTAAGTCAGTTTTGGTGTGTGATATGGTCCGAGTCCCTTCTTAAATGTAAATGTGTAATACTTTAGGTTACTTTAAGACACATAGGCTTGATTCCTATATAGTATCTTTGTTGTTTTCCAGTATAAATATCTAAACATTGTTAAATCAAGATATTGAGATGCAAAATGACAAGATATTAAGTCTTGTTTTCTGAAAAATGTATAAAAATGATCTGAGTTTATACTAAAACAAGAAAGAAAAATATCTGCCAATGAGGTCAGAAAAATTAACTTAATACAGAGTAAAAATAAGTTTATTTTTGCAGATATTTGTTCTTGTTTTAAGCATAAAGTCACTTAATTTTGATAATTTTTCAGAAAACAATCTTGTATAATTTTACTTCTCAAGAAAATGTATCTTAATTTGAGAATAATTAGATATTTTACTGAAAAACAAGTCAAAAATACTGAGTATGAACATTTTTTTCCAGTGTAAAATGCTAATCAATATCTATAGCATTAGGGTTTTGCACCACTTATAATCTTGGTGTACATTTTGTTTCAAAGACCCTCCATCGAAGGAGAACCCATATGAAGACATAGAGTTGGAAAGCCGCTGTCTTGGGAGCAAGTATCCCGTTCCTTCTTCCCCTTCCTCTCCCATTCCTGACACTCCATCCAAGGTATTCGTACAGCATTCCTGATTAATTGTTTCCACTCTAGAGCGAGTTCTCCATATGTATCAGCTAGAGCTGCACGATTAATCATTAAAAGATTGTGATCTCGATTCAAACACCCGTGCGATCCTATTCCTAAATGACAATGATTTGGCTCTGTCTAATAAACTTTTGACAAAATCACACCGGAGCATTCAAATCTGTGTTGGTGCTGCCGCTGAGAGCCATTGTCATGTTTAGGTATGAAACAGCTTCAGTCTTTTCAACCACACAGTATTGTTATTTCTGTCACAGAAGTACTGGAATAAGAGTTATAGTTCGGATATAAACACTGATGTCTACAGTAGCAATAGAGCAAAATAGAGCAATTAGCTTTTGAAAGTAACATGGCGCTTCAAATAACCATTGTATCGATTACATTGATATGCTACTAGGTAATGACTGTTAAAATGTATTTGCAATTGAATCATTTATTCAAGAGATTCATTCAAAATGCTGATTCATCCAGTAATGAAACAAGTGAAGTATTAATAAGTGAGTCATTGAATCATTCATTTAAGAGATTTGTTCAAAACGCTGATTCATCCAGTCATGAAACAAGTGAAGTTTTTATGAGTGAGTGATTGAATCATTCATTCAAGAGTCTCTCTCACATTCGTTCAAAAACACTGATTCATCATACAGTCATGAAAAAAGTGAGTCATTGAATCATTCATTCAAGTGATTTGTTTTAAAAATGCTGATTCATCTAGTAATCTAACAAGTGAAGTCTTTATGAGTGAGTGATTGAATCATTTATTCAAGAGATTCTTTCAGATTTGTTTAAAAACACTGATTCATCTAGTAATGAAAGAAGTGAAGTCTTTATGAGTGAGTGATTGAATCATTCATTTAAGTGATTTATTCAAAAACACTGCTTCATCTAGTAATGCAACAAGTGAAGTTTTTATGAGTGAGTGATTGAATCATTCATTCAAGTGATTTATTCAAAAACACTGCTTCATCTAGTAATGCAACAAGTGAAGTCTTTATGAGTGAGTCATTGAATCATTCATTCATGTGATTCGTTCAAAAACATTGATTCATTTAGTCGTGAAACAAGTGAAGTCTTTATGAGTGAGTCATTGAATCATTCATTCAAACCATTTTTTTTTTAAATATTCATTCTAATTAATTAAACATTTTTAAATAGACTGCAGCAATTAATATTTTATCAGAACCTCTGGTAATTTACATGTTATTTCATTTAGTTGTCTGTTCAGAATCGTGGGAGAGTCATTATCTCTATTTGAAACAAAAAAATCGTGATTCTCAATTTATTCAGACAGAATCATGCAGCTGTAGTATCAGCATTCAGTACTAACATTTAGATGAGTGATGTAAATTCACCTCAGTATTTAAAGTAATTTTCATGTTCGTATACATAAGATGCAAAATCAGTCATATGGGCTACTTTTCTGAAAATCTTCAACCTCATTCACTTTTATTATATTGAAAAGAGCAGCTAGTACAATCCACAAATCATCCGTGTCCTATGGAAGATTCAAAGTCATACAAGTTTGGAATGACATGATGATGAATTCTGATGAATCAAATTAGCAACTGACTCTGATTTGCAATTTCTCAATGACAGCTCTCCTCCAAGCCTGGTTTCTTCAGGCAGAATTCAGAGCGACGCAGTTTCAAGCTATTGGAACTGCGTAAGACCGGCAGAGATGGCGGCATCGCGTCCCCGTCCCGAGTCAGCCCACCATCAACACCCAGCAGCCCGGATGACACCCCGTGCCTGTCAGGGGACCCCTACAATCGGCGACGGAGAAAAATTCCAAAGGTACCGTCAAAAAGGGGCCCAGTCTGTGTAATCCTTGACTTATCAGTGATTTATGGTTTTAGTCCGCCGCTGACTTAGACACTGGCCTGTCGGCATGCTTCCACTGCTAATAAAAATACAAGACAAATGTGACAGGCAGATGAAACACCTAAGAATAATCTGAAAAATGGAGGAAAAAGTCATTTCCTTTCAAAACTCCTTTGCGAGGGACTTGGAAGGGCTGTCTCTGATAAAGCAAGGGCTGTGACTGTTTTCTTTTTCAACAGATGGTGCAGAAAATCAACGGCATCTTTGAGGCCCGTAGGGGGAAGAAGAGGATGAAAAGGGTCTCGCAGTCAGCCGAGTCCAGTTCAGGAAGAGGTTTGTGAGGGCAACATTATATGTTAGCTAAATTTAGACCCACCTTTTCCTGTTAAAGCTATGCTTAAAGAAATAGTAGAACATTCAATTTGCTCACGCTAATGTATATATATATATATATATATATATATATATATATATATATATATATATATATATATATATATATATATATGAAAAAATTACAAATAAAATTACAAATATATATATATATATATATATATATATATAGTACAAATAAAAAAGTTATTTTTTTAAAAAAAAATTAAAAAGTATATATATATTATTTGTACTATATATATATATATATATATATATATATATATATATATATATATATATATATATATATATATATATATATATATATATATATATTTGTAGTTTTTTCATATATATATATATATATATATATATATATATATATATATATATATATATATATATATATATACTTTGTACAATATATATATATTTATAAAATATATATATATATATATATATATATATATTTGTGATTTTATTTTTAATGTTTTCATATATATATATAAAAAAAAAAATAAATAAATAAAAAAACAATTAAAAAGTGTATATATATATATATATATATATATATATATATATATTTGTAATTTTTTCATATATATATATATGATGACACCCCGTGCCTATATATATATACTATATATATATATACTATATATATATAGTACAATATATATATATATATATATACTATATATATATATACTATATATATATAGTACAAATAAAAAAGTTATTTTTTTAAAAAAAAATTAAAAAGTATATATATATATATATATATATATATATATATATATATATATTGTAGTTTTTTCATATATATATATATATATATATATATATATATATATATATACTTTGTACAATATATATATTTATAAAATATATATATATATATATATATATATATATATATATATAATTTGTACAATATATATATTTATAAAATATATATATATATATATATATATATATATATTTTGTAATTTTATTTTTAATGTTTTCATATATATATATATAAAAAAAAATAAATAAATAAATAAAAAAAACAATTAAAAAGTGTATATATATATATATATATATATATATATATATATATATATATATATATATATATATATATATATATATATATATATATTTGTAATTTTTTCATATATATATATATATATATATATATATATATATATATATATATATATATATATATATATATATATATATTTGTTGCACCAATATTCACCTACAAAGTTACAGCCCGTTTAACATGCACTGCATTGTGGGACAGTCCGGGCCTCAGACACATGTGCGTCCACTTAGCTTTATGGACACGTTTACAGTTTTGGGTCAGATGCGTTTGACCCATTTTTCCAGGGATGATAGAATTATGTTACGTTATAGGATACACATGTGCACCCAAGCATGAAATATGTCTCATACCGATTCTCTGGTGACCTTTGACCTCTCTCTCTCTCCTCTCCGGCCCAGTGACGGACGACAACAGCGAGTCTGAAAGTGACACAGAGGAGAAACTAAAGGGTAAGAAACCTTACAATCAAGAGTTTAACGTCGATAATTACACTGGGAAAGACATCATATTTTTCTGATTATCCTTCCTCATCATCTATTCCAGCTCACAGTCAGAGATTAGTGTCGGTCCAGTCTATGTTGAGGCAGACCGGTCGATATCGCACTTTGGAGCGAGACTTGATGGAGCTGCAGGAGAGGAAGTTGTTTGAGTACTTCCTGGTTGTGGCTCTTCATAAAACCAAAGCTGGTGTGCCGTATTTACCAGAAGTCACACAGCAATTCCCTCTCAAGGTACAAACATTTTTCCTCCCAAAACAGAACAAATCCAATCTATCTGGACTTGAAGATGTTCACATCACCCTTAAAAGATCAGTAAATGTCTCCCTAGGTTCTCTAAACTCATGCATCTGTGTCCCTTTTTCCTCATTAGTTGGAACGAAGCTTTAAGTTTATGCGAGAAGCTGAAGACCAGCTGAAAGTCATTCCGCAATTCTGTTTTCCTGACGCTAAAGACTGGGCACCTGTGGACAATTTCCCTAGGTATCAAATCCACATGGTTTACTGCCATTATTATGCTATTAGAAGCACGTTTGTTGCTATTTCCTTATTTGTGCTGTTTGGGAATCAATTGCTCATTGTTACATAGTTTTGAACCAAATCAAATCTGTTCTTTTTAGTGAGACTTTCTCGTTCGTCTTAACCGGAGAAGATGGGAGCCGAAGATTTGGCTACTGTCGACGCTTACTGGTGAGCCGCTTCATTGCTGCTCTTTTTGTTTGTCATTTTGCAGGAAACATTTATTCAGAGTACACTGACTGCAGGCTAGAGATTTAAGATGAAACATGAAGAAGATGTGAATAGCTTCTCTTAGACTTTGTTCAAAATGAAATAACTTTTTATGTAATACAAAAGGTTCTTTATAGTGGAAAACGTTCTTTAGTTTTTTAAAATGTTCTTTACACTAAGAAAAAATGGTTCTTTTAAGAATGTTCCAAATGGAACCTTTATGTTTAAGAGTGTAGAATGTTTAAAAATGCAACAATGTTTCAAACTGTAGCATTTTACATTATTGTCACATGACCTCATTAGGTTGCATTTGAGTGACGTCTAGTCAACAATCAGAAGCAAATGTTATTATGTATTTTAAAATATATATTTTTGGTTTTCTCATGAGTCGTTTGTGTTTTTCGGTGTTTTCAGCCCAGCGGTAAAGGGAGGCGTCTACCTGAAGTCTACTGCATTGTGAGCAGATTGGGCTGTTTTGATCTGTTCTCGAAGGTATTTCATCTGCCCTTTAAGCATTTCAGCAATCTCAGTCTGCATTTATTCTCTTGAGCTTCTCTGTGTTGGTTCTTTTGTCAGTATGTAGAATTCCCTCTCATGGTTACTGAGTACTTTGAATGTTTGATATGTTGATCCAGGACCAACAGTAGATTCAAGAAGTAGGAAGACATTTTATTTTATTTTACATTTGTATTTTTTACACTTATTTTTTATTTTCATTTGATTTTTATATAATTTTTTATTTTATTTTATTTATTTATTATTACAGTGATAAACTGATAATAATGTTTGTTGATGTTATTGGTTGTATTATTTATTTATTTTGAATGATATTGAATAACATCTGGGTGGTGGGCAAAAACAAATAAATATATAAAGAATATTTGTTTTTATTTATTTAGAATTGTGTTGAATAATTAATGGATGGTAGGCAAAAAATTAATAGAAATACTTAATATTATTTATTTATAACTGTTGAATGAAGTATGGATGGTGGGCAAAAGCTAATATAAAATATTTATTATTATTTATTTATTTATTTAGAACGGTGTTGAATAATGTACGGGTGGTGTGCAAAAGCTAATATAAAATATTTATTATTATTTATTTATTTATTTAGAACTGTGTTGAATAATGTACGGGTGGTAGGCAAAAACTAATATAAAATATTTATTATTATTTATTTATTTATTTAGAATGGTGTTGAATAATGTATGGGTGGTGGGCAAAAACTAATATAAAATATTTAATATTATTTATTTATTTATTTAGAATGGTGTTGAATAATGTATGGGTGGTAGGCAAAAACTAATATAAAATATTTATTATTATTTATTTATTTATTTATAACGGTGTTGAATAATGTACGGGTGGTAGGCAAAAACTAATATAAAATATTTATTATTATTTATTTATTTATTTAGAATGGTGTTGAATAATGTACAGGTGGTGGGCAAAATATATATAAAATATTTATTATTATTTATTTATTTATTTAGAATGGTGTTGAATAATGTATGGGTGGTGGGCAAAAGCTAATATAAAATATTTAATATTATTTATTTATTTAGAATGGTGTTGAATAATGTATGGGTGGTGGGCAAAAACTAATATAAAATATTTAATATTATTTATTTATTTATTTATAACGGTGTTGAATAATGTACAGGTGGTGGGCAAAAACTAATATAAAATATTTATTATTTATTTATTTATTTATTTAGAATGGTGTTGAATAATGTATGGGTGGTGGGCAAAAGATATATAAAATATTTATTATTATTTATTTATTTATAACGGTGTTGAATAATGTACGGGTGGTAGGCAAAAACTAATATAAAATATTTATTATTATTTATTTATTTAGAATGGTGTTGAATAATGTATGGGTGGTGGGCAAAAACTAATATAAAATATTTAATATTATTTATTTATTTATTTATTTAGAACTGTGTTGAATAATGTATGGGTGGTGGGCAAAAGCTAATATAAAATATTTATTATTATTTATTTATTTAGAACTGTGTTGAATAATGTATGGGTGGTGGGCAAAAACTAATATAAAATATTTAATATTATTTATTTATTTATTTATTTATAACGGTGTTGAATAATGTATGGGTGGTGGGCAAAAGATATATAAAATATTTATTATTATTTATTTATTTATTTAGAATGGTGTTGAATAATGTATGGGTGGTGGGCAAAAACTAATATAAAATATTTAATATTATTTATTTATTTATTTATTTATAACGGTGTTGAATAATGTACAGGTGGTGGGCAAAAGATATATAAAATATTTATTATTATTTATTTATTTATTTAGAACTGTGTTGAATAATGTATGGGTGGTGGGCAAAAGCTAATATAAAATATTTATTATTATTTATTTATTTATTTAGAACGGTGTTGAATAATGTATGGGTGGTGGGCAAAAGCTAATATAAAATATTTAATATTATTTATTTATTTAGAATGGTGTTGAATAATGTATGGGTGGTGGGCAAAAGCTAATATAAAATATTTAATATTATTTATTTATTTAGAATGGTGTTGAATAATGTATGGGTGGTGGGCAAAAGCTAATATAAAATATTTAATATTATTTATTTATTTAGAACTGTGTTGAATAATGTATGGGTGGTGGGCAAAAGCTAATATAAAATATTTATTATTATTTATTTATTTAGAACTGTGTTGAATAATGTATGGGTGGTGGGCAAAAACTAATATAAAATATTTATTATTATTTATTTATTTATTTAGAACTGTGTTGAATAATGTATGGGTGGTGGGCAAAAACTAATATAAAATATTTATTATTATTTATTTATTTATTTAGAATGGTGTTGAATAATGTACGGGTGGTGGGCAAAAGCTAATATAAAATATTTAATATTATTTATTTATTTATAACGGTGTTGAATAATGTATGGGTGGTGGGCAAAAGATATATAAAAAATGACTGTATTACAATGATAAACTGATAATAATGCTTGTTGTTCTTATTCGTATTATTATAATATTTATTTATTTATTCAGAATAATGTATGGGTGGTGGAAAAAAAATAAAATAAATAAAAAGATCTAAAACAGATCACACGTGATGTGTATGTGGATTTCCGTCTAATGTAGATCCTGGATGAGGTAGAAAAGAGACGAGCAATCTCTCCTGCTCTGGTCCAGCCTTTTATGAGAGGAATAATGGAGGCTCCGTTCCCAGCGCCGGGCAGAACCATCAGCATTAAGAACTTTCTGCCGGGTTCAGGAACAGAGGTCAGTTTAACAGCGGGAATATGAACAAGGCTGTTTCTTTTTATAGTGGTGTCTGGTGAATGTTTCATCTTGACAATGTCTCAAAGTTAATCGGATTTCTCTCTCTCTCTCCTTCTGTAGGTGATAGAGTTATGTCGGCCGTCAGATTCCCGTCTGGAACATGTGGATTTCGAGTGTTTGTTTTCCTCTCTGAGCTTGCGTCTGCTTCTGCGGGTGTTTGCTTCTCTTCTTCTGGAGCGAAGGGTCATCTTCACCGCAGATAAACTCAGGTACGACACTTTTACACCTGATATCACCTCCGATACGGTTTACATCTGGAATTAACAAGTCCACAGCATTCATGAGTTCAAATAAACATCAAGATTCAAAGGATACAAGATAAACCTGTGGATCACCGACTGTGGCGTGTCAGTCTGATGTTTTTTCCTCACGTGTGTTTGTGCGTAATCCCCAAAAAAGGACAGGAGAAATATAATGAAATGATACGACACGGCAAGAGGGGAAAAGTGCAGCTTGTGGAACTGTTTTTCACAGCTCAAGTCTGATATGGAAAAATGCTGTTGTGTTATATAGTCGCCTTGGGAACAAAAGTCAGCCCCAATGTTTTTTTCTACGGAAAAAGCTGCGAGACTAGTGCTCACATGAAGCTCTGGGTCTGTAACGAGAGCTGGGTCCCTTTGTAGGGATCATCAAAGCAGCAGCATCCCTAAAAAGATAATTTTGAGATGGTTTTGAGAAAGATGAGCTGAAGAAATAATTCTCACGAAGAGATCACTGACAAAATACAAGAATTCTCCTGTAATTCAGAGAAAAAAATCTGCATACTAATGAGTAAAATTCACGGACTGAGGTCCAGGTCATATTTCATCCCAAAATCAAAAGACAAAAATTATATATATATTCTTGCGAATTTTGCTATTAAATATATGCGAATTTCCCATTATATAATGTATTTAAATTAAAGAAATTATTTAAAAATAATTTATTATAATGATAAACTCGAAGACAAAAAAAGAAATGATATTTTCTCCTAATTTTGCCATAATGTTGCAAATTAAGCATTTTCTCTCATTACATTAAAATTATATAATGTATTTAAATTAAAGAAATAATTTATAAATAATTTATTATAATGATAAACTCAGACAAAAATAAGAAATTATATTTTCTTGTTAATTTTGCCAGTATTTAGCTAATTAATCATTTCTGCTCATCCATTTCCCATTAAATAATGTATATAAATTAAAGAAATTATTTAAAAATAATTTATTATAATGATAAACTCAGAAAAAATTAAAAAAATATATATTTTCTTCCTAATTTTGCCAGTATGTTGCAAATTAAGCATTTTCTCCCATTACATTAACATTATATAATATATTTAAATTAAATAAATAATTTATAAATAATTTATTATAATGATAAACTCAAAGACAAAAATAAGAAATTATATTTTCTTGCTAATTTTGCCAGTATGTTGCAAATTAAGCATCTTCTCCCATCACATTAAAATTAAATAATTTATTTATATTAAAGAAATTATTTATAAATAATTTATTATAATGATAAACTCAAAGACAAAAATAAGAAATTATATTTTCTTGTTAATTTTGCCAGTATTTTGCAAATTAAGCATTTCTGCCCATCAATTTCCCATTAAATAATGTATTTAAATTAAGAAATTATTTATAGATAATTTATTATAATGATAAACTCAAAGACAAAAATAAGAAATTATATTTTCTTGCTAATTTTGCCAGTATTTTGCAAATTAAGCATTTCTGCCCATCAATTTCCCATTAAATAGTGTATTTAAATTAAGAAATTATTTATAGATAATTTATTATAATGATAAACCTATAGTGATGATGATTGTTTTTATTATTTTGTTAAATTATTACAATATATTTTTTTCATAATAGTGATGAACGTGTGGCAGGGAAAATGTGTGTAATAAAATGTCACAATGCAAGAATCACAATGGTCCTAAAATATCTTTTTTATACAAAGTATAATTTAGGATTACTTGTATTACTTAATTTATGCACCATTCAAAAGGTATTGAAAGAATGAGCAATGGTAATATGGAGGCACTTCTGTGCTGCCATCTTCTGGTGTAAATGTGTAAGCACAGAAATTCTATCATAATGTTGATATGACTAACATTGTGAATAAATATCCCTGTCTCTTTCTCTTTAGCACCCTCTCTAAATGCTGCCATGCTGTAGTGGCTTTGCTGTACCCGTTCACCTGGCAGCACACTTACATCCCAGTCCTGCCACCTTCCATGATGGACATCGTCTGTACGCCAACCCCCTTCATTGTTGGGCTGCTGTCGAGCTCTCTGGTCCGTCTCAAAGAGCTCCCGCTGGAGGAGGTGAGACTCTATGGATGTGTCTCTCTGCAGTGTGATTAATGAACAGACAGTAATATGACATCTCTAGTTGTACATCAGGCTGGTCAATCAGCCTGTGTGTTAACGCCCTCTAGTGACATCTTCATGTTACTGCAATGGCAGATTTAACCCTTAACCGCTTTTTGAGCATTGACATGAAAATGCACTATCCAAACCTAAATGGTTGTAATTCAAGAATGCTTTAGAATATAGACATAAAGGTTGGTCTCATTTTAAAGCCCTTCAAAAAACAAGTTATAGAAGTTTGTATTTACTGTAAATCAAATGTACTGGACTAAACATTTTTATTTATATTTTATTAAATATATTTTTGCTCTAAAATTACTATCAAATCAAAGCCATATGTTTAAACAAGTTGTTCCAAATTTGAAGTTGATATCACAAAAATGAAAGTTCCCATTAGATTTTGTTTAGGTGTTGTACCAAAACTATCCACCAGGTGTTACCCACATTCCATTGAAAATTTTTGATGCACACTCCTGTAACAAATTTAAACATTTCTATCCAAATATCACAAAACAGTCACCGAATATGGAACCTTGAGACTCTGATCTTTCCGACGATATGGGTTTTGTCAAGATTAGAAAAAGCGTTAAATATAAAGTAGTTCAAATAAAATTTGTAATATGAAACCTGACACCGCCCACTAGGGGAGGAGCCTGCTAAAAGAAATTAATGAATTTTGAGTTTGTTAGCTTTCGAATGATACCTAATTTACGATGATTACTAAAATATGTGATACAAAAAAATAAAAAGAGCGCCAAACGTCCCGCTAGTGGTGTTAAGGTGTTATAAATATTATTTATGATTATTTTTTTATTTTAGTTTAGTTTGAGAGCCACGACAATGTTTTTATTGTGTTTATTATTTATAATTATGTTTTTATTTATAATGTTTTTAACTAAAATTTTATTTTAGTTTTAAGTTTCTTCAATATTATTTTTTCCAGGAATTGGGAGTTGGGAGAGTGCATTTCATTATGGGATACAGTATTCCATGCAGTTCTATGGTTTTAGACTGCGCATTTTCAGATACACAGGATGCATACTACTAAAGTAGTACAGTTAATACCTCCAAAGCTATTTTCAGTTGTTCGACCTCTTGATTGTTACGCCTCATTATGACTAATGCGGGAAGGAAACAAGGCCAATAAAGTGTAGGATGTGGTGTTAATATTCTATATATATAATTCGAATGAACAAAAGAACAGGATTGGGCTCTTTTACAGAGAAGATCAGAGGCCGGACACTTTCCTAATATTTCTTTCGAGCACTTCCTGTTCAGGTGAGCGGCCCTGACCTCTGACCTATTCACAATAGCTGTGATAGGGGAAAAGGCTGAGATCGCCATTGCAGGCGGAAAATGACATCACGGTCTCCTCTGCTCTCTTTCAGGTCCTGGTGGTCGACCTTGGCAACAGTCGTTTCCTGCGACAGGTAGGGTGCTCTACTGAAAGTGTCTTTTATTTGGGCTGGTTATGTGTTTCAGTTATGAAACAATCGGATCTATGTTCATGCTTCCTGTTTCAGATGGATGATGAGGATTCAATCCTGCCTCATAAACTCCAGGCTGCTCTAGAGCATGTTCTCGAACGGAGGAAGGAACTGGCCTGTGACGTGGCAGATAATCCAAGCGGTGAGTTACTGTCCGATCCGTATGGAAGCTTGTTTCAGAACTGATTAAAAAATTAAAAAGGTAATTGTGAATTTTTTATCTCAAAAAAAGTTTTTCTCACTATTCAGACTTTTTTTCTTGCTTTTCTGAGTTCACGAGACATTAACTTGCAATCACGAGTTTATAACTCGCAATTCTTATATCTATCTGTTTATATCTATCAATTCCTACTTTCTTTTCTCAATTCCGACTTTATATCTATCAATCCTGACTTTCTTTTCTCAATTCCGAGTTTATATCAATCCTGACTTTCTTTTCTCAATTCCGAGTTTATATCAATCCTGACTTTCTTTTCTCAATTCCGAGTTTATATCAATCCTGACTTTCTTTTCTCAATTCCGAGTTTATATCAATCCTGACTTTCTTTTCTCAATTCTGAGTTTGTATCTATCAATTCTGACTTTCTTTTCTCAATTCCGACTTTATATCTATCAATCCTGACTTTCTTTTCTCAATTCCGACTTTATATCTATCAATCCTGACTTTCTTTTCTCAATTCCGACTTTATATCTATCAATCCTGACTTTCTTTTCTCAATTCCGAGTTTATATCTATCAATCCTGACTTTCTTTTCTCAATTCTGAGTTTATATCATCAATCCTGACTTTCTTTTCTCAATTCCGAGTTTATATCAATCCTGACTTTCTTTTCTCAATTCCGAGTTTATATCTATCAATCCTGACTTTCTTTTCTCCATTCCGAGTTTATATCTATCAATTATGACTTTCTTTTCTCAATTCTGAGTTTATATCTATCAGTCCTGACTTTCTTTTCTCAATTCTGAGTTTTTTCTTTTGAGTTTATAATTCTGACTTTCTTTTCTCAATTCTGAGTTTATATCTATCAATCCTGACTTTTTTTTCTCAATTCCGAGTTTATATGTATCAATCCTGACTTTCTTTTCTCAATTTCGAGTTTATATCTATCAATCCTGACTTTCTTTTCTCAATTCTTAGTTTTTTCTTTTGTGTTTATAATTCTGACTTTCTTTTCTCAATTCTGAGTTTATATCAATCCTGACTTTCTTTTCTCCATTCCGAGTTTATATCTATCAATCCTGACTTTCTTTTCTCAATTCCGAGTTTATATCTATCAATCCTGACTTTCTTTTCTCAATTCCGAGTTTATATCAATCCTGACTTTCTTTTCTCAATTCCGACTTTATATCTATCAATCCTGACTTTCTTTTCTCAATTCTGAGTTTGTATCTATCAATTCTAACTTTCTTTTCTCAATTCCGACTTTATATCTATCAATCCTGACTTTCTTTTCTCAATTTCGAGTTTATATCAATCCTGACTTTCTTTTCTCAATTCCGAGTTTATATCAATCCTGACTTTCTTTTCTCCATTCCGAGTTTATATCTATCAATCCTGACTTTCTTTTCTCAATTCCGAGTTTATATCTATCAATCCTGACTTTCTTTTCTCAATTCTGAGTTTATATCTATCAATCCTGACTTTCTTTTCTCAATTCTGAGTTTATATCTATCAATCCTGACTTTCTTTTCTCAATTCCGAGTTTATATCTATCAATCCTGACTTTCTTTTCTCAATTCTGAGTTTATATCTATCAATCCTGACTTTCTTTTCTCAATTTCGAGTTTATATCATCAATCCTGACTTTCTTTTCTCAATTCTGAGTTTATATCTATCAATCCTGACTTTCTTTTCTCAATTCTGAGTTTTTTCTTTTGAGTTTATAATTCTGACTTTCTTTTCTCAATTCCGAGTTTATATCAATCCTGACTTTCTTTTCTCAATTCCGAGTTTATATCTATCAATCCTGACTTTCTTTTCTCCATTCCGAGTTTATATCTATCAATTATGACTTTCTTTTCTCAATTCTGAGTTTATATCTATCAATCCTGACTTTCTTTCTCAATTCTGAGTTTATATCTATCAATCCTGACTTTCTTTTCTCAATTCCGACTTTATATCAATCCGGACTTTCTTTTCTCAATTCTGAGTTTATATCTATCAATTATGACTTTCTTTTCTCCATTCCGAGTTTATATCTATCAATCCTGACTTTCTTTTCTCAATTCCGACTTTATACCTATCAATTCTGACTTTCTTTTCTCAATTCCGAGTTTATATCTATCAATCCTGACTTTCTTTTCTCAATTCTGAGTTTATATCTATCAATCCTGACTTTTTTTTCTCAATTCCTAGTTTATATCTATCAATCCTGACTTTCTTTCTCAATTCCGAGTTTATATCTATCAATCCTGACTTTCTTTTCTCAATTCTGAGCTTATATCTATCAATCCTGACTTTCTTTTCTCAATTCTGAGTTTATATCATCAATCCTGACTTTCTTTTCTCAATTCCGAGTTTATATGTATCAATCCTGACTTTCTTTTCTCAATTTCGAGTTTATATCTATCAATCCTGACTTTCTTTTCTCAATTCCGAGTTTATATCAATCCTGACTTTCTTTTCTCCATTCCAAGTTTATATCTATCAATCCTGACTTTCTTTTCTCAATTCCGAGTTTA
Organism: Chanodichthys erythropterus; assembly: GCF_024489055.1. Taxonomy (NCBI): domain Eukaryota; kingdom Metazoa; phylum Chordata; class Actinopteri; order Cypriniformes; family Xenocyprididae; genus Chanodichthys; species Chanodichthys erythropterus. The sequence continues at coordinate 2,894,705 of NC_090244.1, read as the reverse complement.
TATCTATCAATCCTGACTTTCTTTCTCAATTCCGAGTTTACATCTATCAATCCTGACTTTTTTTCTCAATTCTGAGTTTATATCAATCCTGACTTTCTTTTCTCAATTCCGACTTTATATCAATCCTGACTTTCTTTTCTCAATTCTGAGTTTATATCATCAATCCTGACTTTCTTTTCTCAATTCCGAGTTTATATCAATTCTGACTTTCTTTTCTCCATTCCGAGTTTATATCATCAATCCTGACTTTTGTTTCTCAATTCTGAGTTTATATCTATCAATCCTGACTTTCTTTTCTCAATTCCGAGTTTATATCATCAATCCTGACTTTTGTTTCTCTATTCTGAGTTTATATCTATCAATCCTGACTTTCTTTTCTCAATTCCGAGTTTATATCATCAATCCTGAATTTTGTTTCTCTATTCTGAGTTTATATCTATCAATCCTGACTTTCTTTTCTCAATTCTGAGTTTTTTCTTTTGAGTTTATAATCCTGACTTTCTTTTCTCAATTCTGAGTTTATATCTTGCAATTATGACTTTTTCTTGCAATTCTGAGTTTATAACGGTTTAGAAAACACAATTGTTTTCAGTATTTATTTTGACGGACTAGTCAGTTCTTGGACAACTATCCAACCATCCTGACTCATTGTTCTCATTTCTCTTGGCAGAGCCCAGTTCTCTGAGCAGCGTGGTGTCGGAGGCGTTCGTGCGCTTCTTCGTGGAGATCGTGGGTCATTACTCGCTCTTTATGGGAGGCAGCGACCGTGATGAAGAATCCTCCGCCTCGTCTTCCTCCTCTCCAACTCCTTCGTCCTTCCAGCGTGAGGCTTTCCGTAAGGCCGTGTCCTCCAAGAGCCTGCGGAGATTCCTGGAGGTCTTCATGGAGACGCAGATGTTTGCAGGATTCGTGCAGGAAAGAGAGATCCGGAGACAGGGCCTGAAAGGTTTGAATGCTTTTTTGGAGCTATAAATAAATGATAATTTGTAAATAGTTTTGTCTCTTAAGTAAAGTATTTATCCGCCATATTCTGTTTTAAACAGGTTTGTTTGAGATGAGGGCTCAGGATTACCTTGATTCTCTGCCAGGCAGTGAAAACAGAGGCGTCAACAAGTTCCTCAAAGGATTAGGTAACGTCTCACTTTCAAATCTAACCAAAAACTTGGCAAATCAAAGAATTATGGCATGTTTGGAGTGACAAAGTATTTCTACATTATGTATAAAGTGCAAAATATGCCAATCTTTTGTATATATGGAATAATCAGAACTGGTTCTTATTCAGGACCTGTTTCCTTTTTTTAAAAGTACTGGAAATGGGAAGAAAAAAAAAATTGAAAAGAAAAAGATTTTCACATTCAGGATATAGTTTTGTTCAAATTAAATGATATAAAAAATATTAATATGTCTTAAAATCGTGCTGCAAAAAATCTCTCTCTCTCTCTATATATATATATATTATAAAAATACTACATATATAGTATAAATACTATAAAAAAAAGTATATATATATATAAAGTATTTATTTTTAATTACTGAAATGAATATAAAAATTTAAAATGTAATTGTATATGCTCTATGCAAAATACAAACGTTTAAATTATATATTTATTTTATCAAACGTAACATATTAATTTATATTCATATAAAATTAAATATAATTAAAATATGTAAAATATTTGTATATTTATACAAAATATAACAATTTGATTATATAATAAATAAATATATACATACATATATATATACAAAATAAAAAAAATTAAAAAAAAAATATATATATATATACACAAAATAAGTTTTATAGATTTTTTTTTACTTTTATCATACATAAAATATTAATTTATATTCATATAAAATTAAATATTATATTTAAAATATGTAAAATATATTTTATATTTATATAAAATATAACATTTTGATTACATAATAAATACAACTATTATATTTATATATTTTTTATTATTTTATTTTATAGATGTATTTTGCATAGAGCACAAATACGAAATCCCACAATGCAATCTGCTGAATTTGACTTTTTAAAAATATCTAAAGGACTGTATGCAATATCAATGATCTCAAATGGACAAAATGGATGTGAATAATGATAACCGGTTGTGTTTGGGTGGGATTTTGAGCCTTTGTCTTTCCTCTCTCTTTCTCTTAGGACACAAGATGAAATTCCTGTCCAAAAAGTGAAAAGTGTGAAAAATGATAGACTCACTCTCACCAGATCGTCTGACCAGCAGGACAGGCTACGGAGACCGGCAGAACCTGAGGACCAAAGTCATGGAAACAACACTGTACAGAAACAAACCCCAAACCACAAGGACCTTAAAGGACTTAATTGAAAGCACATAACAGAAGCGGTCGGTGATTATCTGTGTACAGTTCTCTCTCCCGTTTTATACATTTCAAACATTTTTAAGAGATAGTGTACAACTTCTTCTGAAACAGGAGGCTATAATTTAATTTATATTCTTTCTAGAAATAATAAGACCTTTATGACTTCCTCTGTAAAACTTTATATGTTTTCCTTAAAATTAAATAAAACTGAAAATGATGTTGTTAGTCTATTTATCATAGTATGTTGCAGACTCAAGACCGTCCACCGCTTTGGGTTTCCGAGAAACACTGAATGACTGAATGAAGTTATCTAGAATCTTGGAACTGCAGGATCGGAACTGTTCTAGAATTATCACGGAAAAGGTTCAGAACAAAGTTGCAGTTTGGAGATGTTCTCTGTCTTGAGTACATTTCAGGAACACCACTAGAGTTGAACTTGATTTTGTTTAAATGTGCTTAATAAACAGTTTTCTGTATGATTTTATCTGCCTAAAGAATGGTTTTTAACCACAGATCTTGTGTCTAGACTTTACCAGCTCACCTGCAATAGAGCTCACTCACTTCATGTTTACAGGCACGGGATGATCCATGAGCACTGGATCGGATTGTCTTGATGCCTTCTAACCTTTGGCTCTTTTAGGTTGTGGAAACAGGTGCAGTTTTGTTGGCGTCCTGTAGAGGGCTCCAGAACCTGTTGAACACATGACAACGTGTCTGATCTTTTGCATTGAAAACTTTTTGTGTGAATAACATTTTTTAAAAACAGAGAAGGTTTTGACATTGGCTTTATAAAGGGAAAAGTATGGACACTGTCCAAAACCTCCACCCAAACAAACAGTATTTCCATGGTTATTTTTTGTACAATGGTAATTCCTTGGAGTAGCATGTAAATAAACACTCCCATCACTACCATGGAACGTATGTTTGAAAGCACCATCTGACACTATTATTGTACCATGATGTTACCGTCACTGTACAATACTTTTGTGCAATTCTACAAAATACGTTTTTACCCTTGAAAAAGCTGGCAGTGTTAATACTGTAGTAAAGCATAATGCAACCAAGGTATTTACATGGAACTCCATGATACTCCATGGTAGTACCACAGTATTTTCTGGTACTTTTTGTAAGTGACGTTAGGGACCTTACATTATAATAACAAAACACAATAACAGTTATTAGTAAAATCACCATTATTATTATTATTGCTTCCCCCACATACACAATCATAGAACACAAGAAGTAAAAAGACTGCACACTAACATATATATATATATATATATGGGTCAAAGATGAAAAAGGGTTTTCAAGCATCAAAACAAGTGTAATAAGCTTTGAATTGTTGTTGTTTTTCAATACATCAGATTTTTTTATTTTTTTTGTTTGTTTTTTTTCTGAGCAAAAATTTAATATCATACATTTTTATCATGATTTACAGAAGACACCCACTAAAATATCATTCAGTGTAACAATCTTGTCAGGGATATTTATAATAAAAAAAATCTATCAATGCCATATTAAAGTCTAATTACTTTAAGGCTGTACTTTGCCACTATCTTAGGTTTTGCCTATTTGTCCAATTTTACTTATTTAAAATGCAGTAAAAGTTAGTATGCTCACTTATTGTTTTATATATTTTACTATGTACAGGTCAGAATAAGTATGTTTCAATTTTTTCATCAATATAAGCGTTACACTGAATGACAATGGCACATTTTTTCACCCACATTGTGACATTTTATTTTCTCAACTTATTTGAAACCTTAAAAGTACATTTAATGTGCTTTCTATGTATATAAAATCACTTTTGTAAATTTCAATTGATTTGGATGTCTAAATTTGTTTGACCCATATATATATATATATATATATATATATATATATATATATATATATATATATATATATATATATATATATATACATATATATAGAGTAACAAACATCAAACACAAACTACTGTTCAAACGTTTCAAAATAAGTCTCTTCTGCTGACCACGGCTGCATTTATTGGATACAGTAAAAACAGTAAAATTGTGAAATATTATTCCAATTTAAGATATCTGTTTTCTATGTGAATATATGTTAAAATGTAATTTATTCCTGTGATCAAAGCTGAGTTTTTCTGCATCATTACTCCAGTCTTCAGTGTCACATGACCCTTCATGCTGATATGCTGCTCAACAAACATTTATTATTCTCTTATATTTCTTAAACAGCTGTGCTGCTTCAGCATTGTTACAAAAAAAAATCTTTATATTGTTTTCTAATAGGCTACTTAACATAAAGAAAATGTGAAGGTTTTTCAAATACTCTGTGTCAGGATTATTTTCTCTGACTTCTCGGACACTACTGACCAGAACAATGTGAATCCCTCTGGATCCAGGCTTATTTCCTTTTCTCTCCACACCAAGACTGCTCCTTTTTCCTTTTCAATCCCGGGACCTCCCCTCACACCTCCCTCCCTCCCTCCCTCTCCCCTCCTGTCCGCTCCTCACGTTATACTGCAGCCAATTCCTGAAATTCCAGCCTTCCTCGCGCGCTTCCAGTCACTCAGGCAGGTTTTACCCCCAAAACACTTCATTTACCCTACTGTTGCCGCAGACAGGTAAGAGTTTTATTTATTTACATAATTCGTAGAGACGTTTGTTTGTACTGATATTTAAAAAGCTCAATCTTGATGTAAAGTAACAGAACTCAGTACAGATCTTCCCCTCACATAAGGATATTTCAGAAACACCGCGAAACGAGCTCACTCAAGTGGTTCTTCTGACACATGATGACGAAATGTGATGTAACAATGGAATGTTTGGAATTGTTGGAATTTTTTACCGAATTCCCGCGTTCTTTTTTCCTGTTCCACCGCAGCGACTTCCTTCTTAACTGCCGGAAACTTTCTGAGGAACTTTAATCGCGTCACAGGCGCGCGGGTTCTCAGCGGGAGCGCGTGCGGCGGGTATCAATTCGTTAATTATTGCGCGCAAAGCGATTAACGTAATATTGTTTTTTAAATACTAACACATGTCTCCAGGTGTAATTTTCTTCAGTGTGGAAAATGCATATGTTTAATAATTCTTAAAAGGTTATTAGCCTAGTATCCATTGTCTTGTTTTAAGCTAACAATAACAATGATATAAAAGCCTAATATTAAATAAATTAATCTATTTTGTAATTACTGTAATCCAATGTTTATTTATTGATGTTTCAGCAAGTAACAAGCCTATTCTACTAAAATATTGCTATTATTTAATTTACTTCAACCGTACAAATTATTATTTTAATTCACTAAATAATCCTTTGAGTTTAAAAAGCTTTCATAGTCTAGCAGAATAACAGAAAACTCTGAAATAACATATATGGAATAATGTTGCGATATAAAATGTTAGTTTTGTCATGAAAAACATGCATAATTTGTCATTTGTTGACCATATTAATGTTCAAGCACAATCTTAGTAAATCAATGTTATTAGGTGACAAGTGAATGATCCTAAGACAATCTCAACGAATCAGAATGACTGATCTGATTGTTTGTGTTAATGCTCCACCGACAGCGGCATCTTAAAGAGCACATGACCGCACCGGTCCTCTCTGGCAGCTGGCCTCATGGGTAAATATTTCGAGTGTTGGGGTGAGGAGTCAGTGCCCTGCGTGTTCTGCGCCCCGGGGGACGTAATATTGTCCCGGCGCAACAGGTGGAATGAGGCCGGTGCCCACCTGCTCGTGGAATTATTGTGTTATTTTAATAAAAAGCATCATGAAAACACAGGGAAACATTATTAAATGCAGCATCAGGCCTCGTTAGAGCTCATAAAGTGGTGTTTCGTTGAAGCATCCTCACACTCGGAGTTCAGGGAGCCACTTTCACCCTTTTCCGTTCTGTTTTTGCCGTGATCACTGAATAAGTTGCTAAAGATGTGAGTGCAAACTAACAATCATATGCTGTTTAATTGGTTTATTGTGACTCGTGATCAATATTTGCGCTCTAGTGTTGTGTGGTCAACTCTAAAAACAAATGCACACAACAGGTCAATTGTGCATGTTTGTGGAAGTGTGTGTGAATATCTGTCTTCAAGTGTGTGAGTCAGTGTGTGTATTGTGCTGTTAGGTTCAGGAATTGTCTGACACACACACACACACACACACACACACACACAGCAGCTTTTCAAAGTTAATCCTGGATTTTAACAGTTCATATAGAACACAAGCATACACTCTAAAAATACTGGTTTAAAAACAACCCAAGTTGGGTTGAAAATGGACAAACCCAACATTTGGGTTAAATGTTTGCCAAACGTGCTGGGAAGTTTTATTTAACCCAACTATTGTTTAAAAATTACTATGGCTGGCTTAAAATGAACCCAAAAAAAGGTTGGAAATTAAAAATAAGACATAATTACTAGAGACAATGTCCCTTTAAGACAAGCCACAGTCATCTTTGAAACGCCTCTCGGCAGGCAAGTTCAGCTCCTATCTCTTTGAGTGGGGAGACATCAAATTCTCCAAAACTGTTTGCCAAGCTTTTGATTAAATTTCATATTTGAAATCACCAATGAAATCTGACAACAAATGTCTCAAAACTTTGGTTTCTAAATGCTCGATTCATGACAAAAACAGCATTTTTCAGGCTGGATCTGACTGTTTCTATAGGAACCAGAGCTTCTAACGGCCACTGCAGTGACTTGATGATTTTACCAATCGGCAATTGGCTCTTATTTAAAAGGCGGGACTTTTGCGGAATAAGTCCTAAGACAATCTCTACTTTCTGTTCAAAAAAAAAAAAAAAAAAAAAAAACGATCTTATTCCTGTCGAGCCTACTGCGTTTTGAATTGTGGGCGGCACTTCCGGTTTGGTGAACTTCCATTCAAAAAGACTGAAACGAATCATTTCAAATCATAAGTTTGCCGTAAATAAAGCTTATCCGTCAGTTAGACTGAATAAGCTGTCAATTTTCCTTCACGTTTTATTTTCAGACATCATGAGAATAACGTAAGGCTTGGTATTTTAACGTGACATGTTATGACAAGAATAGATCTATGGCAAGAGCTCTTTTCAGTTGCTGCTTTCTATCCTCGTGATTATTTTCTTTTTTTCCTTTGCATTCCGCTGTAATAGTATGATAAATGACACCATATAGCCTACTGCACATCTGTGGTCTGTTCTCCCGATTTAGTTTACGATATCTCCCATTAATAATTCACTGTGAATAACGAAGAATCTCTAATTTTTCCCCCTCAAAACCCTCGCGCCTTTTTCCAGGTTTGTTTTCAAAAGTAAATACAATTTATTATCTGTCAAAATGGCGGAAATCACTTTGAAATAGTATCACGCAATGCTGAAGTTAATGAACATTTTTGATTAAGGCAATGTATGATACATAATACAAGTTATACAGTGATATTTAACCCGTCCGTTATTGCTGTGGAAAGAATCGCACTTTTGGGGTTATTCATGGTCTGTTGAAAGTACCTTGTTGATGCTTTTGCATGTTTAAATGTCCTTTTAATGTTTGATGGTTGAAGGCTGAGCAGAATATTGTCTCATTGTATCTAAAAAACGTATTATTGCGTTCATTGAGCGAATCTTTCACAGGTTGTTTACAGCTTAACGGAAGTTACACCCATATTTCGCGCAAAGCGTCATGCGGCGTAAGAATAAGGTGGATAAAGTCTTTGATAATAATAAAAAGGCGAACATTTATTAATAAGAAATGTAATAATTGTTTATTGTTTAATTAGTATTCGTTGAACTTAATAATAAATGTTCATTTATTAAAAATATTAATAGAATGTTAAATTCCAACATATTTTGGGTTCATTTTAAGCAAGCAATTTAGTCATTTTTAAACAATAGTTGAGTTAAATAAAACTACCCAGCAGGTTGGGCAAACATTTAACCCAACTACTGGGTTTGTCCTGGGGGTTGTTTTGTGGAGGATTACAACATTTATGTTATCACTTTCAGGAAAGTGCTGTAGTAGTATAGCAATGGTAATAATTTGATATTTTTTATGGTACTTTAATAGTACTTCCAAGACTATGGTATTACCACGGTGCATGTCTGAAAAACGTGGTAGCACCATGGTAAATTTGTTTAGTGCAGTAAATCTGTAACATATCTGCATTTGCAGCATTAAAATAATGTTGTGTTTGCATTGCTGCAGCCATAGCCACATTTAACCTTAAAGGCAGTTGTGTTGTTTTAGTGCTATTATCACATTAACACTGTTATAAGAGACGCTCTTAACGAGACACTCGCTGTGTGTCAGGAACTCTTGATCAGAGCTGACCGGCTCCTCCGGCTATGCTGTTATTGGTCAAACAATATGAGCTTTAAATTAATGTACGGCCCATAGCTAATATCCTGTGTGTGTGTGTGTGTGTGTAGGCTCACAGCGACTCACAGCTTCACATTCCAGCCCTGATTAAAGTGGATTTTTAGTGTGTTTATGTTTGTTTTATGGTCCATGAGTCGTGTGCAGTGTGTGTTTGTTCTGTATGTTTGTTACACAGACATGTGAATGTACTGTGTGTGTGTGTGTGTGTGTGTGTATGTGCGTGCTTATGAACTGGAAAGGTTTCATGTCTTTTACTCAACTTTCGTTTTCAACCCCATGTTAATCCAATCCTCTATGACTTTCTTTCTTCTGTGGAACACAAAAGAAGATATTGTGAAGAACATTGGGAACCAAACAACATTGGACCCCATTGACTTTGAAAAAGTGGACAAAAAAAACATTTCTCCAAATATCTTCTTTTTTCATAAAAGAAAAACATTCATAGCCTACTAGTTTGGAACAACATACGGATGAGTAAATGATGTTAGAATTTTCAGGGTTTTTGGGTGAACTTTATCATTTTAATTCTTCCCAAAACCATTTATTTGTGTGGAATAATGGAAACTCATTATAAACTAAAGCAATAACCCACCAATTTTTTTGTGATTTTGCTACGGTTAAGGGGTTTTCTGAGCCATGCACAATACAAAGTGGTTTAAAACCATTTTAACCATGGTAAAATCACTTTAAAATGACTCAAATTAAACAGAAAATATAAAAAATTTAATTCAAGATATTCATAAATACTGTAATAGTATATGCATTTTGTTTTGTTTGTTGGTTTTATTTGTTTTGTTTTTGTAGTTGTAGAAAGTGTGTAAATGTTTAAAATGTTGCTATATTTTGTTTTTGGAGTCAGTTCTGCATCAAGCATTAGTTTCGTTCAGAAATTCAAGGGTATTTGCTCCGATCTGTGAGTGAGAGCGTGTTTTGTACAGGAAGTCGAGCTCAGAGTAAAACGGGGTGATTGAGTCAGAGGCGAATGACGCACCTTTGCTCAACAGCTCTCATCTTCCTGTACACACACTCACAAATTCCCAGAATTTTTTCCAAATGTTTGAGGGAAACCATATATTTGCATTTAATACTAATCAGGGGTACAACACAAAAAAGTTAATGGAAGGCCACAGTCTTGTAGAGTTTAGCTTCAATTAAACACACTTGATCCAGCTAATCAAGTCCTTCAGGCTTATTTGAAAACTAGGTATGTGTGTTGGAACTAAACTCTGCACCTCTTGTTTACATGGATCTTTCTTTGGATTGCATGCTGTTAAACTCATGAAGTGGAAGTGACACTAAAGCAAAGTGTGTGTATTTGTTTTGCGGAACCCCCGATCAGCTCTCTTAAAATAGCCCAGTCTGGCTGCATTCGCGGTGTCACTCTGCGTCCCCTACTTATGTGATTTGGGAACCAAGGCGCTTTTTCCAAGTAGGATTATGGAGTCTGGGAAGCTTTCTGATGGGGGTCATCTTATTCACGTCGAAATGACACCCGACTGGAACCCTGCCGATAACATCTTGTGTAATATAGTAACATCTGCAATAGCAATGGCTAATCTGGATGATGTAATAGCAAATTGTGTGGGTTTTTTTCCATTGAATCTTCCGAGATGATCTTAAAGGCACAATATGTACGATTTTTTATTAAAATATCTGTCATTTTTAATTCACACACTTTTTTATGCTACTACTCCCACAAAAGTTCATCCAATCTTGAATCTTCAGACCAAGTCTCGTAAAAGTCACTTACTAAATCTTTGGTGTTCAACACCATTTTCACTATTTTGCTATCACAACAATTGCTTGATATTCTCGTGGCCAATTGAAGTTTCATGTTAATACACAAAAGCAGTAGCAAGATTATTCCTGACTTCCTGTTTGGCATCTTCACAAGCAACTTCGCTATGGTTTATTGGAAAATAGTGAATTCAGCACCATTTTTCCCGATAAACTTTAACAAAGTTGTTTGCGAAGACGCCAAACAGGAAGTCAGGAATTATCTCACCAGTGCTTTTGCGTATTACCACAAAACTTTGTGTGCAACATTGCTACATAGTCACAAGAATATTACACAAATGTGGTGACAGCACCACCTACTGTTATAAAACCATAGATTTGTATTCATTTTAGCTACTTTTATTAAATTTACCAATGTGAGTTTAATGACCAAATCAATCTGCTCAGCCATCTAATCCACGTAATTGCTGCTTGCAGCTATATTTTTTTAATTGTATTTGCATTGCTTTTATTGTATTTACATACTGTATCTTCTACATCTTTCTTTAGATTTGAGCTCTAATGGAACTCTTACTAACGTGTTCTTCTCTTTGTAGGATTGAGCTTCTGCCCGGTTCCAGATCAGGGAAAACCTGTCATTTACCTGCCACAGCCTTTTCCAGAGCCTCAGTATCCACTAGGGCGTTTTGCTCTCTCCCACCACAATCCTGTCGTCCGAGTGGGTATCAGCGTCCTCTCCGGGGGGCGCTAGCGAGGAGCTGAGCGAAGGATTGGATAAGCCTCTGGAGAATGATGCAGAGGGTGTGTGGAGTCCGGATATTGAGCAGAGCTTTCAAGAGGCGCTGGCGATCTATCCGCCCTGTGGCCGACGCAAGATCATTCTCTCCGATGAGGGCAAGATGTACGGTATGCCCCTCCCCTTTTGCCTCTCTGCATTTTCTTTTGCAGCCAATCGGGGATTTTGATGAGATTTCTGCACCAATGGCACCACAGGGAAATATTAATGTGGTTTTCCTAACATCTGAGAACATATTGCATTTAGTTTTTTCCCAAATATTTATTCCTTAAAAGTAGCTCAGAAGTATTTAAAAGTACCTTTTAAGTTTGTTAAAAGTAACATAGTATTAAAAGTCATAATTTACTTATTTACTCACCCTCAAACCTGTAAGACTTTGGTTTTCGCTGAAGCTCAAACGTGCTGCGTAACACGAGAATGAACCTCATTGGTTCTTTCTGAAGCTCAAACGTGCTGCGTAACATGAGAATGAACCTCATTGGTTCTTTCTGAAGCTCAAACGTGCTGCGTAACATGAGAATGAACCTCATTGGTTCTTGCTGAAGCTCAAACGTGCTGCGTAACATGAGAATGAACCTCATTGGTTCTTTCTGAAGCTCAAACGTGCTGCGTAACACGAGAATGAACCTCATTGGTTCTTGCTGAAGCTCAAACGTGCTGCGTAACATGAGAATGAACCTCATTGGTTCTTTCTGAAGCTCAAACGTGCTGCGTAACACGAGAATGAACCTCATTGGTTCTTTCTGAAGCTCAAACGTGCTGCGTAACACGAGAATGAATCTCATTGGTTCTTGCTGAAGCTCAAACATGCTGCGTAACACGAGAATGAACGTCATTGGTTCTTGCTGAAGCTCAAACGTGCTGCGTAACACGAGAATGAACCTCATTGGTTCTTGATGAAGCTCAAATGTGCTGCGTAACACGAGAATGAACCTCATTGGTTCTTGCTGAAGCTCAAATGTGCTGCGTAACACGAGAATGAACCTCATTGGTTCTTGCTGAAGCTCAAATGTGCTGCGTAACACGAGAATGAACCTCATTGGTTCTTGCTGAAGCTCAAATGTGCTGCGTAACACGAGAATGAACCTCATTGGTTCTTGCTGAAGCTCAAACGTGATGCGTAACACGAGAATGAACCTCATTGGTTCTTGATGAAGCTCAAACGTGCTGCGTAACACGAGAATGGACCTCATTGGTTCTTGCTGAAGCTCAAACGTGCTGCGTAACACGAGAATGAACCTCATTGGTTCTTGCTGAAGCTCAAACGTGCTGCGTAACACGAGAATGAATCTCATTGGTTCTTGCTGAAGCTCAAACGTGCTGCGTAACACGAGAATGAACCTCATTGGTTCTTGCTGAAGCTCAAACGTGCTGCGTAACACGAGAATGAACCTCATTGGTTCTTGCTGAAGCTCAAACATGCTGCGTAACACGAGAATGAACCTCATTGGTTCTTGCTGAAGCTCAAATGTGCTGCGTAACACGAGAATGAACCTCATTGGTTCTTGCTGAAGCTCAAATGTGCTGCGTAACACGAGAATGAACCTCATTGGTTCTTGCTGAAGCTCAAACGTGATGCGTAACACGAGAATGAACCTCATTGGTTCTTGATGAAGCTCAAACGTGCTGCGTAACACGAGAATGGACCTCATTGGTTCTTGCTGAAGCTCAAACGTGCTGCGTAACACGAGAATGAACCTCATTGGTTCTTGCTGAAGCTCAAACGTGCTGCGTAACACGAGAATGAATCTCATTGGTTCTTGCTGAAGCTCAAACGTGCTGCGTAACACGAGAATGAACCTCATTGGTTCTTGCTGAAGCTCAAACGTGCTGCGTAACACGAGAATGAACCTCATTGGTTCTTGCTGAAGCTCAAACGTGCTGCGTAACACGAGAATGAACCTCATTGGTTCTTGCTGAAGCTCAAACGTGCTGCGTAACACGAGAATGAATCTCATTGGTTCTTGCTGAAGCTCAAACGAGCTGCGTAACACGAGAATGAACGTCATTGGTTCTTGCTGAAGCTCAAACGTGCTGCGTAACACGAGAATGAACCTCATTGGTTCTTGATGAAGCTCAAATGTGCTGCGTAACACGAGAATGAACCTCATTGGTTCTTGCTGAAGCTCAAATGTGCTGCGTAACACGAGAATGAACCTCATTGGTTCTTGCTGAAGCTCAAATGTGCTGCGTAACACGAGAATGAACCTCATTGGTTCTTGCTGAAGCTCAAACGTGATGCGTAACACGAGAATGAACCTCATTGGTTCTTGCTGAAGCTCAAACGTGCTGCGTAACACGAGAATGAACCTCATTGGTTCTTGCTGAAGCTCAAACGTGCTGCGTAACACGAGAATGAACCTCATTGGTTCTTGCTGAAGCTCAAACGTGCTGCGTAACACGAGAATGAACCTCATTGGTTCTTGCTGAAGCTCAAACGTGCTGCATAACATGAGAATGAACCTCATTGGTTCTTGATGAAGCTCAAACGTGCTGCGTAACATGAGAATGAACCTCATTGGTTCTTGATGAAGCTCAAACGTGCTGCATAACATGAGAATGAACCTCATTGGTTCTTGATGAAGCTCAAACGTGCTGCGTAACATGAGAATGAACCTCATTGGTTCTTTCTGAAGCTCAAACATGCTGCGTAACACGAGAATGAACCTCATTGGTTCTTGATGAAGCTCAAACGTGCTGCGTAACACGAGAATGAACCTCATTGGTTCTTGCTGAAGCTCAAACTTGCTGCATAACACGAGAATGAACCTCATTGGTTCTTGCTGAAGCTCAAACTTGCTGCATAACACGAGAATGAACCTCATTGGTTCTTGCTGAAGCTCAAACTTGCTGCGTAACACGAGAATAAACCTCATTGGTTCTTGCTGAAGCTCAAACGTGCTGCGTAACACGAGAATGAACCTCATTGGTTCTTGCTGAAGCTCAAACTTGCTGAATAACACGAGAATGAACCTCATTGGTTCTTGAGGAGGCTCAAACGTGCTGCGTAACACGAGAATGAACATCGTTGGTTCTTGCTGAAGCTCAAACGTGCTGCGTAACACGAGAATGAACCTCACTGGTTCTCGCTGAAGCTCAAACGTGCTGCGTAACACGAGAATGAACCTCACTGGTTCTTGCTGAAGCTCAAGCGTGCTGCGTAACACGAGAATGAAACTCGTTGGTTCTTGCCGAAGCTCAAACGTGCTGCGTAACACGAGAATGGACCTCATTGGTTCTTGCTGAAGCTCAAGCGTGCTGCGTAACACGAGAATGAACCTCGTTGGTTCTTGCTGAAGCTCAAACGTGCTGCGTAACACGAGAATGAATCTCATTGGTTCTTGCTGAAGCTCAAACGTGCTGCGTAACACGAGAATGAACCTCATTGGTTCTTGCTGAAGATCAAACGTGCTGCGTAACACGAGAATGAACCTCATTGGTTCTTGCTGAAGCTCAAACGTGCTGCGTAACACGAGAATGAACCTCATTGGTTTTCGCTGAAGCTCAAACGTGCTGTGTAACACGAGAATGAACCTCATTGGTTCTTGAGGAAGCTCAAACGTGCTGCGTAACACGAGAATGAACCTCATTGGTTCTTGCTGAAGCTCAAACTTGCTGCGTAACACGAGAATAAACCTCATTGGTTCTTGCTGAAGCTCAAACGTGCTGCGTAACACGAGAATGAACCTCATTGGTTCTTGCTGAAGCTCAAACTTGCTGAATAACACGAGAATGAACCTCATTGGTTCTTGAGGAGGCTCAAACGTGCTGCGTAACACGAGAATGAACATCGTTGGTTCTTGATGAAGCTCAAACGTGCTGCGTAACACGAGAATGAACCTCACTGGTTCTCGCTGAAGCTCAAACGTGCTGCGTAACACGAGAATGAACCTCACTGGTTCTTGCTGAAGCTCAAGCGTGCTGCGTAACACGAGAATGAACCTCGTTGGTTCTTGCCGAAGCTCAAACGTGCTGCGTAACACGAGAATGGACCTCATTGGTTCTTGCTGAAGCTCAAGCGTGCTGCGTAACACGAGAATGAACCTCGTTGGTTCTTGCTGAAGCTCAAATGTGCTGCGTAACACGAGAATGAACCTCACTGGTTCTCGCTGAAGCTCAAACGTGCCGCGTAACATGAGAATGAACCTCGTTGGTTCTTGCCGAAGCTCAAACGTGCTGCGTAACACAAGAATGGACCTCATTGGTTCTTGCTGAAGCTCAAACGTGCCGCGTAACATGAGAATGAACCTCGTTGGTTCTTGCCGAAGCTCAAACGTGCTGCGTAACACAAGAATGGACCTCATTGGTTCTTGCTGAAGCTCAAACTTGCTGCGTAACATGAGAATGAACCTCATTGGTTCTTGCTGAAGCTCAAACGCGCTGCGTAACATGAGAATGAACCTCGTTGGTTCTTGCCGAAGCTCAAACGTGCTGTGTAACACGAGAATGAACCTCGTTGGTTCTTGCCGAAGCTCAAACGTGCTGCGTAACACAAGAATGGACCTCATTGGTTCTTGCTGAAGCTCAAATGTGCTGCGTAACATGTGAATGAACCTCATTGGTTCTTGCCGAAACTCAAACGTGCTGCGTAACATGAGAATGAACCTCACTGGTTCTTGCTGAAGCTCAAACGTGCTGCGTAACACGAGAATGAACCTCATTGGTTCTTGCTGAAGCTCAAACATGCTGCGTAACACGAGAATGAAACTCGTTGGTTCTTGCTGAAGCTCAAACGTGCTGCGTAACACGAGAATGAAACTCGTTGGTTCTTGCTGAAGCTCAAATGTGCTGCGTAACACGAGAATGAACCTCATTGGTTCTTGCTGAAGCTCAAACGTGCTGCGTAACACGAGAATGAACCTCATTGGTTCTTGCTGAAGATCAAACGTGCTGCGTAACACGAGAATGAACCTCATTGGTTCTTGCTGAAGATCAAACGTGCTGCGTAACACGAGAATGAACCTCATTGGTTCTTGCTGAAGCTCAAACGTGCTGCGTAACACGAGAATGAACCTCATTGGTTCTTGCTGAAGATCAAACGTGCTGCGTAACACGAGAATGAACCTCATTGGTTCTTGCTGAAGCTCAAACGTGCTGCGTAACACGAGAATGAACCTCATTGGTTTTCGCTGAAGCTCAAACGTGCTGTGTAACACGAGAATGAACCTCATTGGTTCTTGAGGAAGCTCAAACGTGCTGCGTAACACGAGAATGAACCTCATTGGTTCTTGCTGAAGCTCAAACGTGCTGCGTAACACGAGAATGAACCTCATTGGTTCTTGCTGAAGCTCAAACGTGCTGCGTAACACGAGAATGAACCTCATTGGTTCTTGCTGAAGCTCAAACGTGCTGCGTAACACGAGAATGAACCTCATTGGTTCTTGCTGAAGCTCAAACGTGCTGCGTAACACGAGAATGAACCTCATTGGTTCTTGCTGAAGCTCAAACGTGCTGCGTAACACTAGAATGAACCTCATTGGTTCTTGCTGAAGCTCAAACGTGCTGCGTAACACGAGAATGAACCTCATTGGTTCTTGCTGAAGCTCAAACGTGCTGCGTAACACGAGAATGAACCTCATTGGTTCTTGCTGAAGCTCAAACATGCTGCGTAACACGAGAATGAACCTCATTGGTTCTTGCTGAAGCTCAAACGTGATGCGTAACACGAGAATGAACCTCATTGGTTCTTGCTGAAGCTCAAACGTGCTGCGTAACACGAGAATGAACCTCATTGGTTCTTGCTGAAGCTCAAACGTGCTGCGTAACACGAGAATGAACCTCATTGGTTCTTGCTGAAGCTCAATGAACCTCATTGGTTCTTGCTGAAGCTCAAACGTGATGCGTAACACGAGAATGAACCTCATTGGTTCTTGCTGAAGCTCAAACGTGCTGCGTAACACGAGAATGAACCTCATTGGTTCTTGCTGAAGCTCAAACGTGATGCGTAACACGAGAATGAACCTCATTGGTTCTTGCTGAAGCTCAAACGTGATGCGTAACACGAGAATGAACCTCATTGGTTCTTGCTGAAGCTCAAACGTGCTGCGTAACACGAGAATGAACCTCATTGGTTCTTGCTGAAGCTCAAACGTGATGCGTAACACGAGAATGAACCTCATTGGTTCTTGCTGAAGCTCAAACGTGATGCGTAACACGAGAATGAACCTCATTGGTTCTTGCTGAAGCTCAAACGTGCTGCGTAACACGAGAATGAACGTCACCTCGCTCTTGCAGAAATTTTAAAAATTTTAAAATATTCATTTTTTGGGGAACTATCCCTTTAACTTATCTAGGACATGTTCGAATTAATTTGATTCATCAAGACCCTCTCTTAATTCACATTTCTGGTGATTTTTGTGGATTTTCAGATTTTCTCTACAAGTCAGTCAAACTCTGAAGAAATCTTTTGAATTGTTTAATAGTTTTCACGAACAGAAAATAAGCTGCCCAAACATAAAATGAGCCTGTAACGCACAATCATTTTTCCAAATGCATACAATATCAGCAGCAGCTCTCGATGCAAACGTTGCTTTTTCTTGTGATGCATCGAAATGTCTAAATATGACATGCATATGAATATGCATCGCTATAAATAGCCTATAGCCAATGTGTGTTTTTCTTATAAATGTCTGTCTGTCAGATCCAGACCTGTTGATTGCAAGAAATGACCCAGTGATGGGTTGGTGCAGCTTGATTTGGACCGAACGCTGGATGAGAAGGACAGCGAGAGGATGTGTGTCTCTGTCATCTTCCGATCAGCTGTGAAGCTTTAAAAAGCCGTGTCAGTATCGCTGCAGAGGTGGTGAGGGAGGGTCGTAGGGGGCAAAAGGGGGCATCTGGGGTGGATCTATCAGCCCCTAGGGTTGGGGCCGGTAGTTTGGGAGCGGCAAAGCGCGTCCGGAATGGCACGCCATGGGCATCCAGAGCCCTGAGTTCAAGGCAGAGAGGGTGTAACCCGACACGAGAATGGACGTTTACCCTTTGAGCATGTGCGACAGAGAGGGACAAATAAACATAAAGGGGGTGCAGAGTGCTGCGGTTTGCACCTGTTTCTGCGGCCCCCTCTCGCGACCGCGTTGAGTGAGTTTGTGTGTGTGTTGCCTTTCAGTTCACCTCCAGCTGCCTCTCCTCAAGCACACAGACACGACTGGATTTACAGCACACGAGGAGAGACAGACAGACAGACAGAGAGAAAGAGAGAGAGAGACAGGCCTCTCCTCCTGATGGTGTTAACACTGGGATTACATTGAGCTCAGTATCAGCCACTATCAGCTCAGACAAATCACTCATCCTGCTCATCTATCAATACTCATCACCTCTCTCAACCACTCAAGCTGTGAACGGGGTAGTTCACACAAAAATGAAAATTAACATTATTTACTCTGGCTCATGTCATTCAAAACATTTAAATTTTGGGAATATTCCTCACACAAAGCTATCATATGATTGTTAATTTTGAATTTCAATTTTAATGAATTCAATTTTAATATTCCACACACACACACACATATAACAAAAAATAATACAATTCAATTCTAAAATAAATAATTGTATTATTATTGTAATATATTATTTTAACTTTTCACTTATATATATAATTATAATTATAGAAAATATTTTTAATAAACCAAGCTTAACAAATATAAGTATATATATAATATGTGTGTATAATTTTTTATATTAATTATATAAAAAATATATAAAATATAATAAATAAAAATTATATATATATATATATATATATATATATATATATATATATATATATATATATATATGTATATATATATTTCTAAAAATTTATTTAAATATATTTTTATACTTTTATAATTAAATATATATATTTTACAATTAAATAATTTTATATTAATATATTTAATATATATATATATATATATATATATAACATAAAATGAAAATAAATAAATCAATAAATATTAAATTAATCTGTATAAAATAAATGAATCAATCATTTTTTAATTGAAAAATAAATTTACATTTTAAACCATTTATTTCATTCATGTTTTAACATGTATTTGTATGGAGATGGATAAAGATTCTTAAAAAAATTCCATTTTGTTTTCCACAAGAGAAAAAGTCATACAGGTCTGTAATGACTGAATTTTAAATTATTAATAAGCTATTTATTTAACCGATAAAAGCTGACCCAGTCGTCTTCCCATTCCAGATTTGAAAGCAGCAGTACAAACACATGAATATTTAATGAGATGAGCACTGATGCAGTTTTTGATTGGTTTTGTCTGTTTCTAAACAATAACAAGTGTAAAACGTTGCTTTATCCTTGTTTAAGATGTTGTAAACCCAGGGTTGAGTACAGTGCAAAAAGATTTTACATTCAAAGAAGGCTGTAAAAAGTTAGTCCTTGTACTCTATCTGTTTTATTTAGGAAACCGCCTGCTCCCAGTGTTCCTGAGGTCAGGAAGCAGACCGAAAGTTTTATAATGTCTTGAGCTTTAAGAGAAACCTCAACCCAACAGTGCTTGGGCGGAAATCAGATAGAGCTTCATTCATGGCTGCAATTTCAGATAATCACGCAAATAGCGACAATCTACAGTGCTGAGCGGTTAAAGAATGACGAGAATTCCCACAATGCACTCGTGACCTTTTTCCAGAGGTTTTATAAAATTCCTCCACCGCCATCCCTTCTTCTTCTGGTGTTTGTAGCATATTTGCATGGAAACTCACTGGCTATTACGTGTGTCACACATCAGAGTTATTATCCAGCTGAGCGTACCAGCGCACTTAGATTGTTTGGTTTTTGGTGTGCTGGGCGAAAGCTCAACAGGCTTTGCCAAAGAAAACAGTTCTTGGCTTTCGTCGTCACTGTACCGTAATGCATTCACTCTCCCGACCCGTAAAATTACACACAGCCGCTGAAAGGAAATACATTCGCCATGGTTTAATGGCTCCCAAGCATCCCGTCGCAAGATAAGTACCCACATAATGGAGCACTTCTCCACCTGTTCAGAAGTTGTTCAAGAAAATCAGGACTTGTCATTTAATGGACATTTTTTCAGGGTTGTGGAGGAATATGGGATGGGAGCTGGAGAATGAGAAATCCCAGCTGTGTGAGTCTCAGACTGTACAACAGACGTTAGTATTTTAAGTATTTTAAGATTTTAATATTCTCGTGACATTATTTTCAAGACAAGTATGCACTATTTCCTCACAAATGAGTATTACTGTAATGAGAAAAAAATCTTTCTCATTACTGTTATGTAAAAAAAATAGTGTAAAATAAAATAATGATATTAAAATTAAAGTATTTACACTATAGTTCAAAAGTTTGTGGTCGTTAAGATTTTTTAATATCTTATCTGCTCACCAAGGCAGCATTTATTTGATTAAAAATACAGTAAAAACAGTAATATTGTGAAATATTATTATAATTCAAAATAACCGTTTTCTATTTGAATATATGTTAAAATATAATTTATTCCTGTGATCAAAGCTGAATTTTCAGCATCATTACTCCAGTCTTCAGTGTCACATGATCCTTCAGAAATCATTCTAATATGATGATTTGATGCTCAAGAAACATTTATGATTATTATCAATGTTGGAAGCAGTTTTGCTGCTTCATATTTTTGTGGAAAGTTTGTGAAAATTTGTAGCATCTTTACTGTCACTTTTGATCAATTTAATGCATCTTTGCTGAATAAAAGTATGAACAGACAAGTGTATTCTATGATTGTTTCAGTAACTCAGTATGTATTTTTTATAATGTTAAAATGGTGTAATATTCATGAATTTCAGTATGTAACGTTACTTATTCATTTAGTTGCGAGTGCCGGGGGCTTGCTGACAGCTTCTGATTGGCTGTGATTATTGAAATCGTTTTCTTCTTCTGCTCTCGAGTCTATGGAAGCCCACAAAACCGTATGATAAAAAGTTATGAAATTTGGCACACAGATAGAGGACAGTCTGAAATGTTACCATAGCAAATTTGGAGTCTCTCCCTCAAACCCTCTAGCGCCACCAACAGTTCAAAGAATCACTCATGTTTATGCTCACAACTTTTGATGTGTAAGTCAACTTTTTTTTTTGTAATTTTTAATTTTCCCTTCCTTTTCGAACGCCCCCCTCCCCCTAAATTGAGTATGTAGCATCTACTCACACTCCAGGCAAAAAGTTATTAAAAGATTTTTGATCCGCCAATCTGTTCTCGTATTGCGCGTCAAGGAATTAGACGGCGAGCATACAAAAATGGATTTGATGCTGTATCTTCGCAATGATTTGGTGTATTGACACCAAACTTGGTACATGTCATAACAGTTATGACTTGGGGGTACATGCACAGTATCGCCACAGTGCCACCTACTGGTGCTGAGATAGGAAAAATGGCTATTTTTGCTTATAACTTGAATGCCTTGTCCTAAAATCATGAGGATGGTCTCCTTAGATTCCTTGAGGCATGCACAGTGCCTCAAGTTGAACAATATCCAATTTTCTTTAGTCGGTCATTATAGGCGTCGGCTATTTAGAATTTTGTCATAAAATGCTGTGTTTTAAGAACGCGTGAACAATGCGTATGATTCATCAAGGCCATGATCTGAGAGGACCTGTAAAGTTTTCATGGTCAAGAGATATAATAAAATGTATGAAAATGTATGAAAAAAAATCAACATATTGTCATTTTAGCTTACATAATGATATTTGTTGGCCTATGCCAAGTCCTATGATACCAAATTTGCCATATTCTAACATACTTACTGTCTGGCATGTTGTATTTTATACAAAATCTACTTTTTTTTTTTAACTCCTCCTACAAAATTTGTAAGTTTTACGAAATTTGGTATGTAGCATCTACAGACACTCATGACAAAATTTTATTAAAGGTGCCCTAGAATCAAAAATTGAATTTATCTTGGCATAGTTGAATAACAAGAGTTCAGTACATGGAAAAGACATACAGTGAGTCTCAAACTCCATTGTTTCCTCCTTCTTATATAAATCTCATTTGTTTAAAAGACCTCCAGAAAACAGGCGAATCTCAACACCGACTGTTACGTAACAGTCGGGATCATTAATATGTACGCCCCCAATATTTGCATATGCCAGCCCGTGTTCAAGGCATTACACAAGGGCAGCCAGTATTAACGTCTGGATCTGTGCACAGCTGAATCATCAGACTAGGTAAGCAAGCAAGAACAGCAGCGAAAAATGGCAGATGGAGCAATAATAACTGACATGATCCATGATATCATGATATTTTTAGTGATATTTTTAAATTGTCTTTCTAAATGTTTCGTTAGCATGTTGCTAATGTACTGTTAAATGTGGTTAAAGTTAGCATCGTTTCTTAATGTATTCATGGAGACAAGAGCTGTTGCTATTTTCATTTTTAAACACTTGCAGTCTGTATAATTCATAAACACAACTTCATTCTTTATAAATGTAATGTATTGTTAGCGTTAGCCACGGAGCACTATCAAACTCATTCAGAATCAAATGTAAACATCTAAATAAATACTATACTCACATGATCCAACGCATGCATGCAGTATGCATGACGAACATCTTGTAAAGATCCATTTGAGGGTTATATTAGCTGTGTGAACTTTGTTTATGCACTGTATTATAGTCGAGAGCTCGGGAGGGCAGGGAGCGAGAGATTTAAAGGGGACGCAGCCTGAATCGACACATAGTTAATGATGCCCCAAAATAGGCAGTTAAAAAAATTAATTAAAAAAAATCTTTTGAGCTGAAACTTCACAGACACATTCAGGGGACACCTTATACTTATATTACATTTTGTGAAAGAACGCTCTAGGGCACTTTTAAAAGATATTTGATAGATGCAACCGTTGTTTTATACTGTGTCAACAAATTTGACTGCGAGCACGTCAAAATGGATATGCGGCTTTATCTCTTCAAATCTTTTTAATCTTTTCATCACAGGCATGACTTGAGGGTGCTTGTAGCGTTTCGTCATAGCGCCACCTACTGTTCACAAGTTAAAAACCCTGTTATTATGTTATAAGTGCTTTAACTAATGTAATTTAAACAGCTTAATCCTAACCTCATGATCACAGATGTCCACAAATATTTCCTTTCCTGCCCTTATTTGGCTTGACCCTGTAATTGCTGCTTGCAGCTATATTTTTTTTGATTGACTTTATTGCGTTTTATAGTCGTGTTGCATCAGGTGTGGACAGACAAATTATTTGTCACTGGAATCTTATTGCATCACGTCTGGTTAAAAATCTAATGAAACCACAGAAATTACACAAAAAAAAACTTTAAAAAAAAAACGTACAAAAAAAAAAATGATTGTAAAAAATGATTGAAAAATTGTAAAATGGTAATGAATTATATGTTCATCTGTCATGAAAATAATGTCAATTTTTTAAACTTAATGAACATTTTTATTTATTATTTATTTTTCAAATGTGACCTGGACATGTGTTTCTCAGAAATTAACAGTATGAGTAGTACAGTAGTATTGCTATGGGAGTCAATGGGTGTATTGACGTTCATTAGCTGCCTCATGTCAAACAGATGGAAAAAGCCACCCGTCCCTCACATAGGCTTGAGTTTTCACAGGCACATTCGAGGTTCGTTTATGTCTGAGGTCTCCGAGTGTTCTAATGAGTCAGTTTGTTTGTGGTGGTCTGCTGAAGATCATTCCCTCTCTTTGTTTTGCTAAGGTCACGGTGGGGTCGTGGCCCCTCAGAGGTCATCAGTGCAGGACACTTGGGTGTTTCTGAGGAGGATTGTTGGTCACACACACCGGCCAACTCGGCTTTCACTCTTAAATATGTGTGTGTTTGTGTGATTTAAGTCTGAGATTTCAAGGAAGAATATCAGAGTTTCTGCTTAGTCTTAAAGGTTTCACTCATCCGTCTGTCATCATTTGCTCACCCTCATGTCGTTCCAAACCCATATTATATTCTTGTTGATTTGAGCGGCTCTTTTCCATGCAACTAAAGTGGGACCATAACATTAGTCCTTACATTTCTATTACATATCTTACAGACATTACATATCTTGTTATTAGTCATAACATTTATTCCTGAATAGAAGTTATATGATAGCTTTATGTGAGGAACAGATGCACATTCAATATCATTATTGATATTATTCACTACTAATATTACCTTCTTTTTAAATCTCATTTGAATATTTGAAATGAATTACAAAACTACAAAAGAATCAGTTCATAAGAATAATTTGTTTGTGAATCAGTTCTGATCATTTTTGATTCATTTAAACGAACCAGCTTATAAGAATCACTCGTCGAGTTGTATGTTTTTGATTCATAAAAATATGACTCATTTGTTCGCGACTCAAACTACAGTGGACGTGCTGTATGTTTTTGATTTACTAAAAATCTAAATTACATAAGTTATTTTCCTGAATACATGTTTTCCAAAGTCTTATGATAGTCTTTTGTGAGGAACAGATGCACATTCAAGTTGATTAGAAATCTTCCGTTCTTCATTTCAAATCTCATTTGCTGTTTCTTGATGTGGCGTGATGTGATAGGTCACACCTGGTGTGCCAAATTTGAATATGCGCATAAATAAATACAATGGAATGTCAAGTATTATCAGTGGTTTAAATTTGTTATTCGTTCTTTATGTTTTTGTGTGTTTTCAGGTCTAAACTGAAACTTTTTCAAAGTTAAGTTGTATAACATTATTATATTTATTAAATATTAAATTATTTATATTTATGATATTTTATATTTTTATTTTATATTATATTTATTATAATAAATATGTATTTATATTTATATTTATTATTTTACTTTTGTATTATTATTATTATTATTATTATTTATGTTTATGTATTCTGGTGTGTTTTATTTTATTTATTTCATTTGGAGTATAGAAAATTATGAACATTTTAAATTTGTTAGCAGTTTTTTTAGTCTACCTTGTACTATTTTTCTACTATAAAAAAGATATTTTATGAAAATATTTTAAAATATTTTAAAAAAAGTTTTAGCTTTAAACTGAACATCTAACATTATTTTTTTTTTTTTATTTTAGATTGAATTTGTTTAACTATTTTTATGTTTTATATATTTTGCTGTCTTTTTATTTTATTTAGTCTTTTATTTACATCCATTTGTATATTTGTATGCAGAATGTCAGTCTTTCTCTGATTTTCTCGGCTCATCATGTTTGTTACTGTCTTTGAGATCCGCAGCAGTCTAATTTCACTCTACACATTTGTGAACCCTAATAACTGTGCCCTTTGTTGACTTGAGTCTCGACCCCCTCAGGAGACCGTCTGCTGCACAGATGTGCCCGCTCTCTAACTGTCACTCTTCCAGATGTTTGAGAAACTGACGGTGCAGAATGAGGCAATGAGAGTGATTTTTTCAGGAGAAACATCTGAGACTTCACCATAAGTCTCCATTTGCTCTCTGTTTATTCTTGGAGAAGTGGTTCTTTATGGCATCATTGCTAAAACACCCTATTGGAACCTTTATTTTAAGAGTGAGATCTGATGCATGATTTCCTTTCCTTTAGGTTTGTCTTGTAGTGTGCACAAGTCTTGTAATAATGTGCTTGTGTGTGTTAGTTGTTTATTGGAGCTGAGCAGACGTTGAAGGACTCACACATCAGGAATGACTGGAATGTGAAGAGGAGGAGGAGGAGAAAGAGAGAGAGAAAGAGAGAGAGAGGTCGAGTGGGAGGTCACGGATTTATGAGGTCGTTGTGGGAGCTGCTGTACTTTTGCGTGACACTGACTTTATTTCAGCCCCACTCAGACCCTTGGGGTGGACAGTGTGCGTGTGAAGGTTTCAGGTGACTGTCTCAGTTTTCACTGATATGACTGAACCCTCTATAGCTCCGCCCCTGTGAACACAATGACCCCTCTGTAGCTCCGCCCCTGTGAACAAAATGACCCCTCACATGAGCCTAGTACATAACATAATAAAAAGCACAATAAAACAACAGTAGTGTGCACATACAGTTCATTTTGTACACAACTCTGTTATATTTAGGAATATTCCTTTATTTATCACAAAAATGTCTTTAGACATGTTGTCATATGGACAATAATACTGACACAAAACTTAATTTCTATATGAAATTAAATATTACTAAATATGACAGAAAATAGCCAGTCAGATGTTGATTCAGTAAATGATTCTGTCAGTTGGATTCACACTCTCCTGTTTATTAAAAGAACCAGCTCATGTTGGTGCCGAGAGCCTCGTGGGCAGCACCGACATATAGCGATGTTGCGCTTCGGGCAAACTGCGTTTGAGTCCCGCCTCGCGGACCATTCCCGATCCCGTCCTCTCTCTCCCACTTCACCATAGGAGAGGATTTATGAATGGCAGTGAAGCAACCCAACTTACACTGGTAGGTCACATGATAATGACAACATGCCGAATATAGTACATCTGAATTTCATTCATATTATATACTGTAGAACGTACTTTTTTAGCGGTCGTGAAGTAAATACTTATTCAAAATAAGTACCTGCTCGAGAGTATGCAATTTTGGATGCAGCCTATATGTTTGATTTTACTTAAAAGAACGGACTCAAGAGTCATTAGTTTGTGAGTCATGACTACACTGGTCATGTTGTACGTTTTTGGGTCACTAAAAAGAACGGCTCATAAAAGTCATTTGTTTGGGAATCAGAATCGAGTTGGACCCTGTCTCAAATGGAACTCCGGAGGCCCCGATATACTTCAAGCAAAATCGAAGAACGAACTGATGTGTCGTAATTTTGAACAAAATCAGGTCAAAACAAAGTTTGTTTTGTGTTCATTTTGGGAGTCGAAATGGCTTGCCAAAGCGAACTCTCAGGAAAAGTCTCGCTCCAGCTGCAATACTCCTCCGTACCACCATTGGTCCGTGACGATAACGTAATAGGAGGTGTGCACAGAGGCTCCGCCTTCTTTCATGCTGAACTCTTCTGACTCATTTCGTCTAATGAATCCATCGAGGTAAGATCTCCGCCGGTGAAAACATAACATAAATAAACGTGATGTGACTTTACCGGAGTGCTAATTTGCAGAGCTCCTGCTAACATACCCATGTTGTTATGATCAGATGTTTTTCTTTAAAATGCTTGATGTTGTGTATATTTTGTTATTGAGAGGAAAGCAAGCAGCACATAGGCTATTCACATATTCATCTAACTGTCACTCTCAGCAGTGTCGGCGGCGTCAGGATGTTCGCTAAATGTATATTGCTGCTCACGTATTTCGAACTTTGTTTAACATCTAAATGAAGAACAAAAAAGAACCTTGCTGCAAGTATATCGGGGCCTTAAGCCCTCGCGGCAGTGTTGCAGAGTCCGCGGTTTTTCTGCAGGGTTTTTTTTGGGGGGCTACTTTTACACTATTGCCACAGGTTGTTTTTTTAGTCCCCCCATCCCCCACCCCCACCGGAAACATCACTCTTACCGGATTGGGCTAGTTTTGGCTATGATACACAAACTTGGAAACCATTCCTCGTCATCTTCCTCTGACTTTGCACTTTCGTGGCATAATGCCGCTTTGACTGTCGGGTCAAGAGTGCACATCAAGTTTACATATATTGGCCACACAGGGGGCGCTCACAGGCACCCTTCTAAAACCTAAAATGACAAACGGGACACTCTACGGTCTTGTGGACTTAGCGGACACATGTTTGCAGCACCCATTGTAAGTCCACAATACCACAGGTGCACATGAAGTCATTAGTTTGTGAATCAGAATCAAGTTGGACCCTGTCTCAAACGGTTCCAGGTGACTGCCTCAGTTTTCACACTAGTGGAGTTGATATAACTGACCCCTCTGTAGCTCCGCCCCTGTGAACACAATGACCCCTCACATGAGCCTAGTACATACCATAATAAAAAGCACAATAAAACAACAGTAGTGTGGGTATACAGTTCTTTTTGTACACTATTCTGTTATATTCCTTTCTTTATCACAAAACATGTCTTGTCATATGGACAATAATACTGACACAAAACTTCATTTTTATACGAAATTAAATATTACTAAATAGCCAGTCAGATGTTGATTCAGTTACCGCTCTGATAGATTCAGTTCAGTGTCAGTAAACTATTCTGTCAGTTAGATTCTTACTCTTCTTTTTAACCTGTTTATTAAAAGAACCAGCTAATGTTGGTGCCGATAGCCTCGTGGGCAGCATCGACATATAGCGATGTTGTGCTTCGGGCAAACTGAGTTTGAGTCCCGGCTCGCGGAGTTCGCACTTTCATGGCATAATGGCGCTTTGACTGTCGGGTCAAGAGTGCGCATTGAATTCGCATATATTGGCCACACAGGGGGGCGTTCGCGATCACCCTTCTAAAACCTAAAATGACAAATGGGACTCTCTATGGCCTCATGGACTTAATGGACACATGTTTGCAGCACCCATTGTAAGTCCAAAAGACCACAGGTGCGCATGAAGTGTGCCATTTGGGACAGGGCCTTGTTTTGATTTACTAAAAAGAACCGACTCTTAAGAGTCATTAGTTCATGAATCAGAATTGAGTTGGACCCTGTCTCAAATGGAACCCTAAGCCTTTGTGGCAGTGTTGCCAAGTCTGCGGTTTTCCTGCGTTTTTTTGGGGGCTACTACACTGTTGCCATGGGGTGTTTTTTTCAGTCCCCACTCACCCCCCACCAGAAACGTGATTTTTACCAGAACTCAATTGGGCTAGTTTTGGCTGTGATTGGGCGGGTTTTGAATAGCAATTGGGCTGGTTTTGTTACACAAACCTGGCAACTCTGCCTCGCGGCCTTCCTCCGAGTCCGCACTTTCATGACACAAGAGTGCGCATTGAGGTGCATATCGACTGCAAAGGGGGTGCTCGTGAGCACCCTTCATTTCATTTTTGCATTTGCTGTCATTGTATGTCGTTGCATTGATATGTGGTAGGGTGTTTTGGATGCATTTATATGAAACTATGCAGTTACTAGGGTCTTCTGGGTGGTTGCTAGGTTGTTGCTATATGTCAACTTTGCTGTAAACAACATCATAGTAGACCAAATATGTATTTGTGGAAAATCTTCACACATACACTCGTGTAGCTGAGAGTGAGATCTCACACGATGCCTTTGAGAAGCTCTTGAAGTTAAAAACACGCCTGGCATCTCTAAAGCGAATCCATTCACTTTTATTGGCTGACAAAAACGGCTGCTCTAATCTGTCATGGGTTTCCTCTGGAGTTTTAGAAGAGATCTCAAATCAACAATGTCTCAAATTGTGTTCAGATAGGCTGTGAACTCAAATGATCTGATCCACATTCAGACAACTCATTTGCGTCTGTTGTTATTTCTCCAAAACTCTTTTAGGAGAAATATCCAAGAGGAGAGCAACGTCTGACCCTCTCATGCCCACAAGGTCATTTCTCTGACATTTTCTTCCTAAACAGCCACTCAGAGGGTATTTTTGTTGAGGGGTTCTGTACTGGTGTATACTCGTACTAGTAACCGGAGTCCTGCCGGACGAACAAGCGCTGAGATTTATGGGAGGCGTTAAGGCATATTCTATAAACATTGACACACAGACCAGCTGCTGTGTCTCTCTACGCCAGGCCTGTGGCATCACTTCACGACGGGTGTCGGGTCGTACCCTTTCATTCCCTTCACCTCCTCATCCAGCGTGACCCGTCTGTCAG
Organism: Chanodichthys erythropterus; assembly: GCF_024489055.1. Classification (NCBI taxonomy): domain Eukaryota; kingdom Metazoa; phylum Chordata; class Actinopteri; order Cypriniformes; family Xenocyprididae; genus Chanodichthys; species Chanodichthys erythropterus. Next base: position 2,864,879 of record NC_090244.1, on the reverse strand, counting down.
CAGAAGCATCACCTCAGAGAAGATGGACACTCATGTAGGGGTGGGCGGCATGATATTTGCATCACTGTGCCCTTTCACAATTACCAATGCAGTGACGTTGAGTTTTTGTCTAGAGTCAGATAAATTCCCCAGCACACACACATGTCGATGAAGGTCTTACTTTAGCGATGTACTTACTCAAAGTCACTGTCAACATGTTCCTCGGTTCTCCATGTGTTCACAACATCAGTCGTGCAACAAACCTGAGCTGCAGACAAACGTCATGCGTGACAAAAGATTAACAAAAGTTGAAATTTACATTTAATTTGTAAAGTTTTAATGTACGTATTAGGGCTGTATATTAGATTAATTACAGAAAAAAAAATAACGTTACAATGTTTAACGCATTTAATGCACTTACCAGACCTGCATAGGTCATATGACATCTCACAAATATCTGAGCCAGATTAGATCCATAAAGACATTATATTTGAGAGTCTTGTGGAGAGATTTGTGCTGCACATTACATTGATGAGCCCTCGCATTTAGTATTATATTGATGCGCATTTGATAAAAAATCGTTAAAAAATGCCATAGTAACTGCCTCAAGTGAACTAAAAAAATGCATCTGAAAGCTGGTCTAAAATCATGATCCAGAAGTCTGTGTAATAAATTCTATGTTGAATAAAATAAAATATTTCTTTCTGAATCTGCTTTTTGTAATGTCTATTTGATGCTTTACACAATAATGACTTTTGGGGGTAATTTGTCAGCCAAATTTGATGTACGATAAATTAATCGCCACATCATGTAATTAATTAGATTAAAATTTTTAATTGCTTCCCAGCCCTAATGCATATAGTTTATTTTATTATTTACTTATTACTAAATCTTTTTCTATATATATATATATATTTTTAAATGTTTAATTATTTATTTATTTTATTTTATTTAAATATTTTATTTTTATTTATTAATTTATCTAATTTATTTATTTATTTCTAGAGAGAAAGTTATTTATTATAAATGTTATAGTTTTTATTATATATATATATATATATATATATATATATATATATATAGTTTTTATTTGTTGTGTATTTATTATACATTGTGTGTGTATGTATATAGATATATATGGTTTAGTAGTTTTTTATTAAATATTTTATTATATTTATATATATAGAGATGTTTGAGACATTGTTTTTATTTGTTGTTTTTTGTCAAATCAATTAATTGTGATTATTTATGACAAAAGTTTGTGCTTATGTAATATATGTGCGTACATATATTGTTACATATATATTTCTGTGTGTGTATATGTAAATACAGACACATACGTATACAAACATATATAATATATAAATAATATATATATACACACATATTATGTAAACAAACTTTTGTTAGATGTCACGATTATTTGATTTGACAGCACTAATATATATATATATAATTGTTTGTGTTTATGTACATATACAGAACAAATTTGCATTTGCAAGAGATTTCTTTGGGAAATATGTCACATTACTGAAGTCAAATTTTATGTTGACTCTAAACTTCTTTCCTTTTTCTTTTTTCAGGAAGGAACGAGCTAATTGCTCGCTACATCAAGCTTCGAACAGGAAAGACACGGACCAGGAAACAGGTAGAGAAATCTGGATTCTTACAGTGATATCAATTCTAGAATATTTGGTTTTCCTGTAAAATATCTAAACATCCTTTTAAACAAGCCTAAATTTAATTAATACGCAAAATTGACTTGTTTTCAGAGAATGTTTTTCGTATTCTATCAGCAAAGTTTTTTCTTCTCGTTTTAAGCATAAACCTCATTAAATTTGTGCTTAAAACAAGAAAAAATAGGTCAGAAAATTAAACTTAAATCAAGATATGTTCTCTGAAATCTCTGAAATGCTCTGGTTTGATAATAAAATGCAATGCAATGTCAGTCACTTCAAATAAAAATATACATAAAAATTAAGACAATTCTTAAATTTAAAATTTGAAAGTTAATTTTTCTTGTTTTAAGAATAGGATAAGAATTGGATATTGATATTTTGCAGTGCATTTGTATGTAAATCTGTGACGGCAACTCTACAGTTTAACCTGTCCCTACTAAAGCTAAGTGGATTAAATCGGTTAATTGCTTTTATTTGACTGCCATGTCACACATTAACAGCAACAGGAAGTACAGCAAATGTCAGACTGGGATTTAGAGATGGGATTGTCCTGTTAAACTCCCAAACAGACTTTCACTGAGTGTAAATGTTTGGCCCCTGAGGGCCTCCATGCTGAAACGGACTTCAGTGGTGTGATTTATCGCGCGGATCAGATATCGGTGTGTGTCTTCAGCACCTCTCTCAGTCCTGCTCGTTAGACCCACAAACAACTGCTGCCCTCCGGTCGGCCCGTTATGATCGGGGGCACATCACACGGCGGGGGTTTGGAATCCGATAGCGTTCCATATCGCATGATGTCACTCAGGCCTTGTCACATACTGAGTCTTAAGCCCTCTGAGAGAGTTGAGGTGAGCTGGGGCCCGAGAGGAAAAGTTACAGCTAAAAACAAGAGAAACTAGAATCGCACCTGATAACGACAAATGATGGTTGAAATTATATATATATTCATGACCTACTAATTGACAACTTAACTACGACGTTGCATGCTCGTGATTTCTTTTACGCTTTATTTAAAATGGAAGTGATTTACAGCACGCGCCACCGCATTTGCATGTGTGCGCCGCGAGCACAGTATAACGGCTGACAGGAAACTTTGTTTTTTCTCAGGTGAGAGACTTTTCATTTCGTATAACATTAATGACACTGACAAATAGCCTGACAACATCTCATATTATTGTAGATACTGATTTTCATAGACACTCTGACGTCTGACAGAGAAGTGTAAGCTTTGACGCACGTATTTCAAAATAAAAGTCTCGCATCACATCAGTTGTTTCTTTGACTGCACTCTTTATGACCCACTAGTTCAGAAACACTGATTTAAAGGGACTGTTGATTATGATTTCACTTTTTTAACTATAGTTAGTGTGTAATGTTGCTGTTAGAGCGTGAACAACATCTGCAAAGTTATGACGCTCAAAGTTCAAGGAGATTCTCCACCTTTGTTGTTGTTGAGCTGTTAAAGCTCCGCCCTCTTCTGGAAAGGGGGCGGGAGCAGCAGCTCATTTGCATTTAAAGGGACACACACAAAAACGGTGTGTTTTTGCTCACACCCACATAGGGGCAAATTTGACAAGATATAATAAATGATCTGTGGGGGATTTTGAGCTGAAACTTTACAGACACATTCTGGGGACACCAGAGACTATCTTGTGAAAGGGATAATGCAAACATCAATATGTTAATCATTGTATATACATACATTGGTATATTTTGAATGTCTTTACACTTTATTTCGATAATCCACCAGACATTTTACTAACTACAAGTAATTTTGCAACTACATGTCAACTAACTCTCATTAATTAACAACTACAGTCTCTCATTAGAGACTGTTAGGTTAGAGTTAGGGTTAGTAGAATAAGTTGACATGTCACTGTATGTATCAAAATAAAGTGTTAGCAGATATCAAGCAGACTGCTAGTTCACATGTACTTGCAAAGTTACTTATAGTTTCTAGAATGTCTTAAAAGGTTAGTTCACCCAAAAATGAAAATAATGTCATTTATTACTCACCCTCATGTCGTTCCACACCCGTAAGACCTTCGTAAATCTTCAGAACACAAATTAAGATATTTTTGATGAAATCCGAGTGAGGCCCCCATAGCCAGCAATGACATTTCCTCTCTCAAGATCCATTAATGTACTAAAAACATATTTAAATCAGTTCATGTGAGTGCAGTGGTTCAATATTAATATTATAAAGTGACAAGAATATTTTTGGAGCGCCAAAAAAAAAAAAATAGCGACTTATTTAGTGATGGCCGATTTCAAAACACTGCTTCGGGAAGATTCGGAGCATAATGAATCAGTGTATCGAATCATGATTCGCAGCACCAAAGTCACGTGATTTCAGCAGTTTGGCGGTTTGACACGCGATCCGAATCATGATTCGATACACTGATTCATTATGCTCCGAAGCTTCCTGAATCAGTGTTTTGAAATCGGCCATCACTATATAAGTCGTTATTTTGTTTTTTTGGCGCACCAAAAATATTCTCGTGGCTTTATAATATTAATATTGAACCACTGTACTCACATGAACTGATTTAAATATGTTTTTAGTACATTAATGGATCTTGAGAGAGGAAATGCCATTGAATTTCAACAAAAATATCTTAATTTGTGTTCTGAAGATTAACGAAGGTCTTACAGGTGTGGAATGACACGAGGGTGAGTAATTAATGACATTATTGTCATTTTTTGGTGAACTAACCCTTTAAGTGGACCATCGAAATGAAGTGTTACCGAAATGATTTTAAAGCCTTTGTGTTTTCCGCAGGTCTCCAGTCACATTCAGGTGTTGGCGCGACGGAAGGCTCGGGAGATTCAGGTGAAACTCAAGGTAGATAGTGAACTCTAATGCTGATCACCTGATTGCAAATTAGCACCATTATTGCTTTACAGCCAAAGTGTTTGTTAATGATGCAAAGAGAGGCTCAAATTCTGGACAGTTTCATTAATCTCCGAGTGAATGTCGCCTAGGCATGATTCAGATACACATATAATTGCAGGCAATATCATACACCACGCTATAAATCAATTTCAGCACATCACTAATTTTCAGAAAACATGTGACCTCTGGCTGTATAAGCGCTTAGCGGACGGCTCGGTAATATCGGGTCTTCTCCTTGCGCGCTCTTGTCTTTCATCATATGGCATAGTTCAGCCATTGGCCGGCGGCCATCTTGGCCCAGCTGTCCGAGTGCGCTGCTGGTCAC
>NC_090244.1:2847500-2852500 GCF_024489055.1 Chanodichthys erythropterus | reverse complement strand
TATATATATATATATATATATATATATATTATAGATGTAATAGATGTATAAAATATAAAAATATATATTTATATATAAAATTTATATATAATTTTTATATATGTAAATATATATTTGTACATCTATAACATCTATAATATATATATAAACATGTTATGTATAATAAAATAAAAATTATATAATATATGTATATATATATTATACATTTTTATTATATATTTTTATATTTTATATATATATATATATATTATATATAAAAATGTTTTTTATATATATATAAACAAGAACTAAAAAAACATATATATATATATATATAAATATATTTTTATTATAAAAAATATCAAAACAATAAAATATATTATATTTTAAATTATTTATATTGTAATATTTATATAATTTATGTGAAGCAATATATATATATATAACATCCATTTATTTATGTATTAATCTTTTATATAAAATATTTTATATTATTTTATGAACTAGCAATTTTTTTAATAATTCAATTTTTTTCATAAACAAGAAACATCATAAAAGCTGATATTTGGTTGTCTTTTCCAAACAGCATCAAGCCGTTTTCCCAACAAAACTTTGTCATGCAGGCCACCGGTCCTCCGTCTATAACAGGTCAGTGCCATTAAAAACTACACTTGATTAGAATTACATACACTGATCTATAGACGTCACGATGGCTTCCTCTTCTGTCCCTCAGGTTATGAAAGCGCGACGGGTCTGTCGATGTCCTCCAGCGCACCGCCCTGGCAGGGTCGCAGTATCGCCAGCTCCAAACTGCGCATGCTGGAGTTCTCCGCTTTCCTAGAGCAACCTCAGGATCCAGAGACCGTGAGTGCTTCACCATTTTAATACTAATGGTTATATGAACCAAACTGGCCTATACTTACGTAGATTTGCTCCTTACAGGTCAACAAACACCTGTTTGTACACATCGGTCAGTCCAACCCCACGTATAGCGATCCGTACCTAGAGGCCGTGGACATACGGCAAATTTATGACAAATTCCCAGAGAAGAAAGGAGGGCTGAAGGAGCTGTTTGAGAAGGGACCGGCTAACGCTTTCTTCCTCGTAAAGTTCTGGGTAAGAACCTCACAGATACATCCCAAACCATGAATGAACCTCTTTGTTTGGACCATCAGACCAAAGTTAGTTATTCACTGCTGTGCCATGTTAGTCAGTTATATCTGTACAAGCTAGTGTGATGTTTTTGTTTTGCCTTTTATTTCTTAAAATTACACTTATTGTATATTTCATATAGTTTAAATAATATAAATATACATCCATAAAAAAAAAAAAAAAAAAAAAAAATTATATATATATATATATATATATATATATATATAAAAACAAGAACTAAAAATGTACATAAATAAAATTAATTTATGACAAAATTAAAATAGTACAAAATATAAATATATTTACATAGATATAAATATTAACATTTAATATATAATTAATTTAAATATTTAATTAATATAAATATTTACATTTAATACATAATAAATGTATAAAAAATTATAAAATATATATAAAATATATTTGTTATATATATACAGTATATATATAATTTCTATTTTTATATATTCTAAAATACAAAATATAAATATTTACTTTTTTAGAATTAATTTATAAAAAATTAATTAAAATTATATATATAAATATATATTATAAATTAATTATAATTATATTTATAAATTTTATATATATATATATATATATATATATATATATATATATATATAATTTATCATTTCTAAATATAATTTACATTTATGTAAAAATATAGAATTAATTCACAAAAATATATTATATTTACATTATATATATATATATATATATATATATATATATATATATATATATATATATATATAATTTTTATTTATTAATTCAAAAATAAAAATATTTACATACATTTTATTTTAAAATTTATTTATAAAAAACAATTAATTAAAATAGTATGTTTATCTTTTTTTTTAAATAAATTTCTATATATTATATAAGAATTAATTTATAAAAAAAATTAAATAAAATATATATTATACTTGATATTTTTATTATTTTTTCCAAATCCAATTTTGGATCAATGGAATACAGGATACATTTGGCTTTGGAAGAGACACAAACATGTAACTACGTGCAAAATAAAATTAGCCTAAATTTACCAATTATCATCCATTACAGTGACTTGTAACATGTTGTTGGTCTCTTGTATCTCATTGCTTAAATAATACATTTGAAGTTTTAAATAAGTATGAACACCAAATGAAAAGTTTATTGGCTGTTGTAAATCTGTATTGCTGGATACTGGGTGCGTGACCCTCTGGAGAAAGGTTTCAGAGGACGGGATGTTGGACCTTCAGCGGGAAAAGTGACAGCGTCTGCTCTTTCATTAGAGAAATCTGAGCTGGGGCACCTGTCTCTCGTGCCGTCACTCCCCCCAAAACCACACGCTTCCAGATATTTATAGAGCCGCCAGCCTCCAGAGAGAGACTTAAGTATTGTTCAAGTGCTTGATCATTGCCTTTTTGTGTTAGTGAGATTACTGTGGGTCTGACTATACTCGCTGTTCGTCTGTTTTGGTGTAGACCATACTAAAAAACACATCACTTAAGCAATAATGCAGTCAAGGGAAAAGAGGAGCAGAGCATCTCAATTGCAGCAGATTTAATATATTTACAAAAAAAAACAAAAAAACAAACAAGGCAAGAATCAATGTGACAGCTTCATGTCTGAAAATACAATACAGGACAAAGAAAAGAACCAAACTGAGTGCTTAAACATGGCTGAATGAGGAACCAAACCAGACTCAGGTGAACATAATCAATTAACAAATGAGCGAGAAACCAAACTAGCAACAGGAACAAAGGAAACAGGAACTAAACACAGGAAGAAAACCAAAGGAAAAACAACACAATTTCAATTTAATTCATATATTTTTTTTTTTTTTAAATAAGGGAGCATATCAGATATAAAAAATATTATATAAAATATTATATTATTTATCATATAAAGATGTGTGTATATATAATTTTAAATTTAATATAATCTATAAATATTTAATATTATATATAATATTAAATTTAATATAATTTTATATGTGTTATATTATTATATTATATAAACATGCAATTGAACACAATCCCTTTTTTAGAATGTTGTATATATATATATATATATATATATATATATATATATATATATATATATATATATATATATATATATATATTAAATGTATATATTAAATAATCTATATAAATATATATTAAAACAATATATATATACTGTATATACATAAATATTATATATATATATATATTATAAATATATATGTGTGCATAAAAATATACATATATATATATATATATATATATATATATATATATATATATATATATATATATATATATACTTTGTATGTCATTGAAGCACAATTAATAAAGTAAAAATGTGTTATTTTACTGAGGCATGGAGAATCGTGAGGTTTCACTGGTATCAACTACAGAAATGTTGTCATCATGACACCCAACAACACTCAGATTGTCCATTAAAGAGCCTCTGAGAGCTGTATCAGAGCCCAAGGCCTTTCAGGTTTCTGGTGACCGTACAGGTGGCCGTGAAGAAACATTAGATATATTAAGTCCATTAAGAATCTGGCTATAAAAAACAACATCAACATCGCTAGGCCTCTGTTTCCTGCGCTCATAAGTATAGGTCATGACTTGGGCGTCCTCGGGCACAGGTTGTCATGGTGACATTGACAGGCTCGCTAGGTTGTTGTCCAAAGCTATGGCATTCTAGATTAAATTTCCACGCCGGCTATGGCCTCCATCTCACACCGCGCCTCGCGGCCCTGTCCTAACGGATCGGCCCGTGCTTTTGAAGTGCGCTCGGAATCGGATTTGAGCCGGCCGTGCTAAATTGTTACACAGGCAGCCGGACGCGGTAATTCGATTTGGAGCGTCGCGGGTAGTTGATTGTAATTGGATGAATTCCCTCGCAGAGAGAGAGCGGAGCGAGGGAGTGCCGATTGAGCGGAGAAATGAAGATAAACGAGGGAATAAAGTAGAGAGGGGGGGACGGAGGCGGGGCGTCCGGCGGGGAGAGGGATGGTGGTGCGCTCCTAATGGGACGTTATGAGAACGTGGACGCAGGGGGAAAAGGTGAAGCTGCTTTACGTCTGCGCTGCTGTGAATTGTGGGATGTGATGATCACTTTAGAACTGCCCTGACCCGCCATAAACAGGGCATGATCTGATACTTCTACACCTGCCGCTTTTATTTTGGAACGCTTGCACTCTTAGATTTCAGACAGAATCACTCCAACTTTTTCCTGATTGTTCCAGAACACAAAACACAAACATTCAATGATTCATTTGCATCGTTATACTGCTTTTCATTCACATTATTGTATTAAAATGCGATCTTATGCAATTTTATAAGGGCACACAAAACCTTATTGCATTTTCGATTTTAGTTCGTTGAACAGATGCTTTGCCAAAGCAATGGTGCAAAACAACGTTATGTAACGTTTTATGTAACTATGAGGAGTTTTCGAATATTTTTGGTTCATTATAAAAATTGTGGCAGCACAGCCTTTGGTGGGGGAGGGGCATGGAAATTTTTATATAATTATTTTAGGATTTTTAATTTTTTTTGTATTATTATATTATTTTTTGCATGACAAATAAGCACCCTTTACCCCAATTTGATCATTATTGATGCAAAATAATATTTTTTATTTGTATAAACATTAAAAAAATAATAATGTTTAGTAATATAAAAATATTATACATTTACAAGTAATATTTAATATATCTAGTTATTATATATGAAAACAAATATGTTTTTTGCATTATGACAATGATATTTTGAGGAAAAATAGACTTAACTATCATGTAAATAATGCATAAATGCTCAATGCATAAATCTGTAATATTATTAAAATAGGCTTTATATTATTTATGCAAAATATAATCAAAT